>NW_025726203.1:2907500-2912500 GCF_021461395.2 Schistocerca americana | reverse complement strand
CATCACAGACCTGTTATTGCTCAATCTCGTGCGGCTAGAAGCCGCCTGTCCCTCTAAGAAGAAAAGTAATCGCTGACAGCACGAAGGATGTCACGCGACTAGTTAGCAGGCTAGAGTCTCGTTCGTTATCGGAATTAACCAGACAAATCGCTCCACCAACTAAGAACGGCCATGCACCACCACCCACCGAATCAAGAAAGAGCTATCAATCTGTCAATCCTTCCGGTGTCCGGGCCTGGTGAGGTTTCCCGTGTTGAGTCAAATTAAGCCGCAGGCTCCACTCCTGGTGGTGCCCTTCCGTCAATTCCTTTAAGTTTCAGCTTTGCAACCATACTTCCCCCGGAACCCAAAAGCTTTGGTTTCCCGGAGGCTGCCCGCCGAGTCATCGGAGGAACTGCGGCGGATCGCTGGCTGGCATCGTTTATGGTTAGAACTAGGGCGGTATCTGATCGCCTTCGAACCTCTAACTTTCGTTCTTGATTAATGAAAACATACTTGGCAAATGCTTTCGCTTCTGTTCGTCTTGCGACGATCCAAGAATTTCACCTCTAACGTCGCAATACGAATGCCCCCGCCTGTCCCTATTAATCATTACCTCGGGTTCCGAAAACCAACAAAATAGAACCGAGGTCCTATTCCATTATTCCATGCACACAGTATTCAGGCGGGCTTGCCTGCTTTAAGCACTCTAATTTGTTCAAAGTAAACGTGCCGGCCCACCGAGACACTCACTCAAGAGCACCCTGGTAGGATTGCAACGGGGTCCGCCTCGGGACGCACGAGCACGCACGAGGCGCGTCGCACGCCTTCAGCTCGCCCCACCGGCAGGACGTCCCACGATACATGCCAGTTAAACACCGACGGGCGGTGAACCAACAGCGTGGGACACAAATCCAACTACGAGCTTTTTAACCGCAACAACTTTAATATACGCTATTGGAGCTGGAATTACCGCGGCTGCTGGCACCAGACTTGCCCTCCAATAGATACTCGTTAAAGGATTTAAAGTGTACTCATTCCGATTACGGGGCCTCGGATGAGTCCCGTATCGTTATTTTTCGTCACTACCTCCCCGTGCCGGGAGTGGGTAATTTGCGCGCCTGCTGCCTTCCTTGGATGTGGTAGCCGTTTCTCAGGCTCCCTCTCCGGAATCGAACCCTGATTCCCCGTTACCCGTTACAACCATGGTAGGCGCAGAACCTACCATCGACAGTTGATAAGGCAGACATTTGAAAGATGCGTCGCCGGTACGAGGACCGTGCGATCAGCCCAAAGTTATTCAGAGTCACCAAGGCAAACGGACCGGACGAGCCGACCGATTGGTTTTGATCTAATAAAAGCGTCCCTTCCATCTCTGGTCGGGACTCTGTTTGCATGTATTAGCTCTAGAATTACCACAGTTATCCAAGTAACGTGGGTACGATCTAAGGAACCATAACTGATTTAATGAGCCATTCGCGGTTTCACCTTAATGCGGCTTGTACTGAGACATGCATGGCTTAATCTTTGAGACAAGCATATGACTACTGGCAGGATCAACCAGGGAGCTGCGTCAACTAGAGCTGAGCAGCCGGCCGCCCGGGAGTGTGTCCCGGGGGCCCGCGCGAACACGCAAGCGTCCGCTCAATTATTCTGCAAACAGGAGGAGGCTGAGCTCCCCTGCACCATACACCTCGAAACCCTCTCAGGTCCCGGCGGCGCGCAGCGCCGTCCTAAGTACTTGGTCGGGTTCGAGAGAGGCGCAATCGCCCGGAGTTTGGCGAGTAGACGCTTTAGGTGCGACCACCCGTGCTCCCAACTGAGCTTGCCGCTGCCGACAGAGGCCCGGGAGCGTGCTGTCGTGGCATTGCCGGCGGGAGACAACACGCGCCACCTACGGTGACCGGCAGCTCCAACGCCAGCGCCACAGAAGGACAAAAGCCCCACTTGGGTGCCGAAGCGAACTCTCCCAGCACAGCGCACGCGCCAACACGTCCGCACAGCTGCGATACAAACCACCTGCGAGAACCGCAGAGGCGACCGAGCAGCAGACGGCGTCGCGGCGCCGAGCGCCGGGCGGCGGCGCATCCTCAGCGCACACAGTCCTCAATCGGACCAGCACACTGCAGATGTCCACCGCGCTTCGCACCGGGCCCGCGAGGACCTACTTTGGCCGCACGGCGCCGCGTGCAGGGTGCGCCGGCGCGCAGCTGCGCCGCCTGCCGCCTCCGTCGGCCGGCGCGCCTGCCACTGGCCGCCCCCACCAGCCGGCTGTAGCGCGTGCGCCCACGCACCGCGCGGCCAGCACGCCGGGAGGCCCCCCCTCACCGGCCGGGGACGGTCCCACCCAGCCACCGCCGCGTATCGCTTCACACCCAGATGCCATTCACGTTCGTGGGCATGGTGGGTATCGCTGGAACAACCGGTTGGTAGCTCAACCGATCGTCGCCATCACTGATTCACCTCTAGCGAGAACAACCGCACCACAACGGTTTACCAGTTGTTCATTTGCGTAACGTCACCAGCAAACGTAGGCGTCCATCGCCATTTGCAAATTCAACGATTGTTGCATGCCTGTGTCAGGTGTCACGACACACTATGTCTGCCCACATACACGCAACAACATGTGCACGCTTCGCGAACACGTGGAAGGTGGCCCCCGTACGTATGCGATGTCCATTGCGCGAACGACTGTCAACCGGCCTCTGTCGCATGTCGCAGATGTGGAACGCAGTGCACCATGCTATCACGGTGTGTGAGAAGAGACGACTACGTCTGACAACACGCGCCACTACATCAACAGACGGCTCATGCTGATCGCCATCCAGGGCATACCACACTGCAATCCAGCTCTTATAGGGAGACGACACGTAGCTGAGTGCACAACATTTGGACCGCATGGTTCGCCGTTGTTGGCGCAGTCGTTGTACGGTCACATGTACCACGATGTATCATTCAGTACATGAGGACCAATGTGCAGTACAGTGTGTGATTTGGACGTACAACATCAGCGGACAGTTGACACAGGCCGTACCACAGCGTAGGCTAAGTGCTTCGCCATGCAAATGCCAATGAACAACTGCAAATGCCAATGAACAACTGCAAAGGGCATTGAGCATGTACGTCCTGCTGCCATCCACATTACAGTGTATAGCTGCAAGGTGTTTAACATGAAGCGATACACTGGGGACCGGGCAGTGCGAGTAGCAAACTATATTGCGGGGGTTGCAGTTAGGCAACACTACACTAATTTAACGCGTCGTATGACAATTACAGAGCAGGTTAAGGCCCAACGTGTGTTGGGTTAAGGCCCAACGTGTGTTGGGTTAAGGCCCAACGTGTGTTGGGTTAAGGCCCAACGTGTGTTGGGTTAAGGCCCAACGTGTGTTGGGTTAAGGCCCAACGTGTGTTGGGTTAAGGCCCAACGTGTGTTGGGTTAAGGCCCAACGTGTGTTGGGTTACAGCACAATATCGGTTACGTTACGGCGCAATGTGGGTTACGTTAAGGGGCAATGTGGGTTACGTTACGGCGCAATGTGGGTTACGTTAAGGGGCAATGTGGGTTACGTTACGGCGCAATGTGGGTTAGGCTAAGGCGCAATATAGGTTTCATTAAGGCGCAATATAGGTTACATTAAGGCGCAATATAGGTTACGTTAAGGCGCAATATAGGTTACGTTAAGGCGCAATATAGGTTACGTTAAGGCGCAATATAGGTTACGTTAAGGCGCAATATAGGTTACGTTAAGGCGCAATATAGGTTAGGTTAAGGCGCAATATAGGTTAGGTTAAGGCGCAATACAGGTTAGGTTAAGGCGCAATACAGGTTAGGTTAAGGCGCAATACAGGTTAGGTTAAGGCGCAATACAGGTTAGGTTAAGGCGCAATACAGGTTAGGTTAAGGCGCAATACAGGTTAGGTTAAGGCGCAATACAGGTTAGGTTAAGGCGCAATACAGGTTAGGTTAAGGCGCAATACAGGTTAGGTTAAGGCGCAATACAGGTTAGGTTAAGGTACGACATAGGTTAGGTTAAGGTACGACATAGGTTAGGTTAAGGTACGACATAGGTTAGGTTAAGGTACGACATAGGTTAGGTTAAGGTACGACATAGGTTAGGTTAAGGTACGACATAGGTTAGGTTAAGGTACGACGTAGGTTAGGTTAAGGTACGACGTAGGTTAGGTTACGGTACGACGTAGGTTAGGTTACGGTACGACGTAGGTTAGGTTACGGTACGACGTAGGTTAGGTTACGGTACGATATAGGTTAGGTTACGGTACGATATAGGTTAGGTTACGGTACGATATAGGTTAGGTTACGGTACGATATAGGTTAGGTTACGGTACGATATAGGTTAGGTTACGGTACGATATAGGTTAGGTTACGGTACGATATAGGTTAGGTTACGGTACGATATAGGTTAGGTTACGGTACGATATAGGTTAGGTTACGGTACGATATAGGTTAGGTTACGGTACGATGTAGGTTAGGTTACGGTACGATGTAGGTTAGGTTACGGTACGATATAGGTTAGGTTACGGTACGATATAGGTTAGGTTACGGTACGATATAGGTTAGGTTACGGTACGATATAGGTTAGGTTACGGTACGATATAGGTTAGGTTAAGGTACGATATAGGTTAGGTTAAGGTACGATATAGGTTAGGTTAAGGTACGATATAGGTTAGGTTAAGGTACGATATAGGTTAGGTTAAGGTACGATATAGGTTAGGTTACAGTACACATTGTTGTAAGGAAAGGTTTAATGGGGGGCGGGGCGGCCGGTTTGTTGATTGTGATTATAGTAAGTGGATGCCTGCGGCATCATCTGATTTGCCACGTCAGGATGCACCTTTGGCTCATGACAGGCGGCGCTCTCATTCCATGCTTGTGGCAGACCTGTGTCTTTCATTCCTGCCATTGTTTGTGTGCTGTGAGAGGAGGCAGTATTGTGATGTTGGGTGCACCCCTGTGTAGGACATGTGTGGGTGTTGGTGGCTTGGCTGAGCAATGGTGGTTG
>NW_025726203.1:2895000-2900000 GCF_021461395.2 Schistocerca americana | reverse complement strand
ATCGGAGGAACTGCGGCGGATCGCTGGCTGGCATCGTTTATGGTTAGAACTAGGGCGGTATCTGATCGCCTTCGAACCTCTAACTTTCGTTCTTGATTAATGAAAACATACTTGGCAAATGCTTTCGCTTCTGTTCGTCTTGCGACGATCCAAGAATTTCACCTCTAACGTCGCAATACGAATGCCCCCGCCTGTCCCTATTAATCATTACCTCGGGTTCCGAAAACCAACAAAATAGAACCGAGGTCCTATTCCATTATTCCATGCACACAGTATTCAGGCGGGCTTGCCTGCTTTAAGCACTCTAATTTGTTCAAAGTAAACGTGCCGGCCCACCGAGACACTCACTCAAGAGCACCCTGGTAGGATTGCAACGGGGTCCGCCTCGGGACGCACGAGCACGCACGAGGCGCGTCGCACGCCTTCGGCTCGCCCCACCGGCAGGACGTCCCACGATACATGCCAGTTAAACACCGACGGGCGGTGAACCAACAGCGTGGGACACAAATCCAACTACGAGCTTTTTAACCGCAACAACTTTAATATACGCTATTGGAGCTGGAATTACCGCGGCTGCTGGCACCAGACTTGCCCTCCAATAGATACTCGTTAAAGGATTTAAAGTGTACTCATTCCGATTACGGGGCCTCGGATGAGTCCCGTATCGTTATTTTTCGTCACTACCTCCCCGTGCCGGGAGTGGGTAATTTGCGCGCCTGCTGCCTTCCTTGGATGTGGTAGCCGTTTCTCAGGCTCCCTCTCCGGAATCGAACCCTGATTCCCCGTTACCCGTTACAACCATGGTAGGCGCAGAACCTACCATCGACAGTTGATAAGGCAGACATTTGAAAGATGCGTCGCCGGTACGAGGACCGTGCGATCAGCCCAAAGTTATTCAGAGTCACCAAGGCAAACGGACCGGACGAGCCGACCGATTGGTTTTGATCTAATAAAAGCGTCCCTTCCATCTCTGGTCGGGACTCTGTTTGCATGTATTAGCTCTAGAATTACCACAGTTATCCAAGTAACGTGGGTACGATCTAAGGAACCATAACTGATTTAATGAGCCATTCGCGGTTTCACCTTAATGCGGCTTGTACTGAGACATGCATGGCTTAATCTTTGAGACAAGCATATGACTACTGGCAGGATCAACCAGGGAGCTGCGTCAACTAGAGCTGAGCAGCCGGCCGCCCGGGAGTGTGTCCCGGGGGCCCGCGCGAACACGCAAGCGTCCGCTCAATTATTCTGCAAACAGGAGGAGGCTGAGCTCCCCTGCACCATACACCTCGAAACCCTCTCAGGTCCCGGCGGCGCGCAGCGCCGTCCTAAGTACTTGGTCGGGTTCGAGAGAGGCGCAATCGCCCGGAGTTTGGCGAGTAGACGCTTTAGGTGCGACCACCCGTGCTCCCAACTGAGCTTGCCGCTGCCGACAGAGGCCCGGGAGCGTGCTGTCGTGGCATTGCCGGCGGGAGACAACACGCGCCACCTACGGTGACCGGCAGCTCCAACGCCAGCGCCACAGAAGGACAAAAGCCCCACTTGGGTGCCGAAGCGAACTCTCCCAGCACAGCGCACGCGCCAACACGTCCGCACAGCTGCGATACAAACCACCTGCGAGAACCGCAGAGGCGACCGAGCAGCAGACGGCGTCGCGGCGCCGAGCGCCGGGCGGCGGCGCATCCTCAGCGCACACAGTCCTCAATCGGACCAGCACACTGCAGATGTCCACCGCGCTTCGCACCGGGCCCGCGAGGACCTACTTTGGCCGCACGGCGCCGCGTGCAGGGTGCGCCGGCGCGCAGCTGCGCCGCCTGCCGCCTCCGTCGGCCGGCGCGCCTGCCACTGGCCGCCCCCACCAGCCGGCTGTAGCGCGTGCGCCCACGCACCGCGCGGCCAGCACGCCGGGAGGCCCCCCCTCACCGGCCGGGGACGGTCCCACCCAGCCACCGCCGCGTATCGCTTCACACCCAGATGCCATTCACGTTCGTGGGCATGGTGGGTATCGCTGGAACAACCGGTTGGTAGCTCAACCGATCGTCGCCATCACTGATTCACCTCTAGCGAGAACAACCGCACCACAACGGTTTACCAGTTGTTCATTTGCGTAACGTCACCAGCAAACGTAGGCGTCCATCGCCATTTGCAAATTCAACGATTGTTGCATGCCTGTGTCAGGTGTCACGACACACTATGTCTGCCCACATACACGCAACAACATGTGCACGCTTCGCGAACACGTGGAAGGTGGCCCCCGTACGTATGCGATGTCCATTGCGCGAACGACTGTCAACCGGCCTCTGTCGCATGTCGCAGATGTGGAACGCAGTGCACCATGCTATCACGGTGTGTGAGAAGAGACGACTACGTCTGACAACACGCGCCACTACATCAACAGACGGCTCATGCTGATCGCCATCCAGGGCATACCACACTGCAATCCAGCTCTTATAGGGAGACGACACGTAGCTGAGTGCACAACATTTGGACCGCATGGTTCGCCGTTGTTGGCGCAGTCGTTGTACGGTCACATGTACCACGATGTATCATTCAGTACATGAGGACCAATGTGCAGTACAGTGTGTGATTTGGACGTACAACATCAGCGGACAGTTGACACAGGCCGTACCACAGCGTAGGCTAAGTGCTTCGCCATGCAAATGCCAATGAACAACTGCAAATGCCAATGAACAACTGCAAAGGGCATTGAGCATGTACGTCCTGCTGCCATCCACATTACAGTGTATAGCTGCAAGGTGTTTAACATGAAGCGATACACTGGGGACCGGGCAGTGCGAGTAGCAAACTATATTGCGGGGGTTGCAGTTAGGCAACACTACACTAATTTAACGCGTCGTATGACAATTACAGAGCAGGTTAAGGCCCAACGTGTGTTGGGTTAAGGCCCAACGTGTGTTGGGTTAAGGCCCAACGTGTGTTGGGTTAAGGCCCAACGTGTGTTGGGTTAAGGCCCAACGTGTGTTGGGTTAAGGCCCAACGTGTGTTGGGTTAAGGCCCAACGTGTGTTGGGTTAAGGCCCAACGTGTGTTGGGTTACAGCACAATATCGGTTACGTTACGGCGCAATGTGGGTTACGTTAAGGGGCAATGTGGGTTACGTTACGGCGCAATGTGGGTTACGTTAAGGGGCAATGTGGGTTACGTTACGGCGCAATGTGGGTTAGGCTAAGGCGCAATATAGGTTTCATTAAGGCGCAATATAGGTTACATTAAGGCGCAATATAGGTTACGTTAAGGCGCAATATAGGTTACGTTAAGGCGCAATATAGGTTACGTTAAGGCGCAATATAGGTTACGTTAAGGCGCAATATAGGTTACGTTAAGGCGCAATATAGGTTACGTTAAGGCGCAATATAGGTTAGGTTAAGGCGCAATATAGGTTAGGTTAAGGCGCAATATAGGTTAGGTTAAGGCGCAATACAGGTTAGGTTAAGGCGCAATACAGGTTAGGTTAAGGCGCAATACAGGTTAGGTTAAGGCGCAATACAGGTTAGGTTAAGGCGCAATACAGGTTAGGTTAAGGCGCAATACAGGTTAGGTTAAGGCGCAATACAGGTTAGGTTAAGGCGCAATACAGGTTAGGTTAAGGCGCAATACAGGTTAGGTTAAGGCGCAATACAGGTTAGGTTAAGGTACGACATAGGTTAGGTTAAGGTACGACATAGGTTAGGTTAAGGTACGACATAGGTTAGGTTAAGGTACGACATAGGTTAGGTTAAGGTACGACATAGGTTAGGTTAAGGTACGACATAGGTTAGGTTAAGGTACGACGTAGGTTAGGTTAAGGTACGACGTAGGTTAGGTTACGGTACGACGTAGGTTAGGTTACGGTACGACGTAGGTTAGGTTACGGTACGACGTAGGTTAGGTTACGGTACGATATAGGTTAGGTTACGGTACGATATAGGTTAGGTTACGGTACGATATAGGTTAGGTTACGGTACGATATAGGTTAGGTTACGGTACGATATAGGTTAGGTTACGGTACGATATAGGTTAGGTTACGGTACGATATAGGTTAGGTTACGGTACGATATAGGTTAGGTTACGGTACGATATAGGTTAGGTTACGGTACGATATAGGTTAGGTTACGGTACGATATAGGTTAGGTTACGGTACGATGTAGGTTAGGTTACGGTACGATGTAGGTTAGGTTACGGTACGATATAGGTTAGGTTACGGTACGATATAGGTTAGGTTACGGTACGATATAGGTTAGGTTACGGTACGATATAGGTTAGGTTACGGTACGATATAGGTTAGGTTAAGGTACGATATAGGTTAGGTTAAGGTACGATATAGGTTAGGTTAAGGTACGATATAGGTTAGGTTAAGGTACGATATAGGTTAGGTTAAGGTACGATATAGGTTAGGTTACAGTACACATTGTTGTAAGGAAAGGTTTAATGGGGGGCGGGGCGGCCGGTTTGTTGATTGTGATTATAGTAAGTGGATGCCTGCGGCATCATCTGATTTGCCACGTCAGGATGCACCTTTGGCTCATGACAGGCGGCGCTCTCATTCCATGCTTGTGGCAGACCTGTGTCTTTCATTCCTGCCATTGTTTGTGTGCTGTGAGAGGAGGCAGTATTGTGATGTTGGGTGCACCCCTGTGTAGGACATGTGTGGGTGTTGGTGGCTTGGCTGAGCAATGGTGGTTGTCGGGTGGGTGGGATATTCTGTTTTCTGAGTGGATCTCCCGGTCTGGTTATGACAGTGTGGATTGTCTAATGTGGCGGAGAGGATGCACTGGGTGTTGTTCCATGCTGGTGCTTACATATTGTCTGTGTGCGTGTTACAGGCAGAGAGTAGTGCGTGATAAGGGTGTGTGGCTGACGTGTGGTTGTGATTGTGAGCAGAGTCTTTCAGCATGTATACGGACAGTTGTATACATTATCTGTATTCTGATGGCTCTATCTATTACTAATCAGCGCCGTGTATACGTTTAATCCGGTTCCAGTCGAAACTGTTGTATCTCT
>NW_025726203.1:2877500-2887500 GCF_021461395.2 Schistocerca americana | reverse complement strand
TAAACGTGCCGGCCCACCGAGACACTCACTCAAGAGCACCCTGGTAGGATTGCAACGGGGTCCGCCTCGGGACGCACGAGCACGCACGAGGCGCGTCGCACGCCTTCAGCTCGCCCCACCGGCAGGACGTCCCACGATACATGCCAGTTAAACACCGACGGGCGGTGAACCAACAGCGTGGGACACAAATCCAACTACGAGCTTTTTAACCGCAACAACTTTAATATACGCTATTGGAGCTGGAATTACCGCGGCTGCTGGCACCAGACTTGCCCTCCAATAGATACTCGTTAAAGGATTTAAAGTGTACTCATTCCGATTACGGGGCCTCGGATGAGTCCCGTATCGTTATTTTTCGTCACTACCTCCCCGTGCCGGGAGTGGGTAATTTGCGCGCCTGCTGCCTTCCTTGGATGTGGTAGCCGTTTCTCAGGCTCCCTCTCCGGAATCGAACCCTGATTCCCCGTTACCCGTTACAACCATGGTAGGCGCAGAACCTACCATCGACAGTTGATAAGGCAGACATTTGAAAGATGCGTCGCCGGTACGAGGACCGTGCGATCAGCCCAAAGTTATTCAGAGTCACCAAGGCAAACGGACCGGACGAGCCGACCGATTGGTTTTGATCTAATAAAAGCGTCCCTTCCATCTCTGGTCGGGACTCTGTTTTTTTTTTTTTTTTTTTTTTTTTTTTTTTTTTTTTTTTTTTTTTTTTAAAAAAAAAAAAAAAATCTTTATTTACTTTACAATAATATTTATACATCTAACCCACCACCTTATTACATTAGTGGGTCTTACTTACTACTGTTAGTTACAATTTGCAGCTAATTACAATATGTATTAAGTTGTGAGCTACAGCTTTCTAATTGCAATGGGCAGCTATACAATAAACTACTTAATTAAACTTCTAATATTTTAAAAACTAAACCTACATTTACTTCCTGCAGCGTCACAAGAGTGTCAGCAATATACAAACCTACTTATATGCCTTGCCCATCGAGCTAACCCCGATGGGCGTGCCCCTGACACTGGGCAGGCCAGGATTTTAATCGCTGCAGGTTCCTATATCTAAATTTCTAATCTAATTCCTACTATCTAATTTTAACCTACGTCATTTCCAGTGTAATGTCAATTCCGGGTAATTCCTATTCCCCACCCCCCCTGTTCCCGCGCGTGGCGGATTCCAGACTAAGAGTCGGCCTATCCACGTGCAGGCGGAATGGGAGTAGGGCGTATTAGTCGCAATTTGTGCTATTTAGTCTAGTTCCCTCATGTATTCTCTTAGCACCTTTTGTGATACCTCGTTGGCGAGTTTATTTATCATTTGGAAGGTATCTTCATGTCTAATTAGGTTATAAGTGTCATAGTCAGGTAGTTGGTCTCGTAGTGTAGAGGCAACATCATTGAAGAGAGGGCACTCGTAAATCACATGCTCGGGAGTGCCCTCCGGTTCACCACATTCACACGCGGGTGTCGCCCTTTTCCCAAACCGGCATAAGTATGCCGGATAAGGTCCATGTCCAGTGAGAAAATGGATTAGCCCTCTGGTTGGTTCGAAGTATTTCATTTTCAGCCGTTCTGTAATACTTGGTAACAATCCATGTGTCCTGCGCCCTGTTTCATCAGTATCCCATAGTTCTTGCCTTAGTTGTACTCCTCTTTTCCTAATCTCGCCCTTATCCCCAGCCCTGATACCTAAGATTTCCTCTATTTTTGTTATGTTTCCCTTTTTACTCCAGAACCATGCAGCTTGCTCCCTGATTTTAATATCCAGGGGGCAAAGCCCCATTATAACTGTTAATGCTCCTCCAGGTGTTGTACGATAAGCACCTACCGATCTTAGAATCATGTTTCTTTGAACCCTTCTCACTGTCATGGCGGGCACCACCCTCGTGAGCCTGTGTGCCCAGACCCCCGAGCCGTAACCCACTATCGATGTTAGTATACTATTGTGATAAAGTTTTATAAGGTGAGGTGGTAGATGAAATCTTCTGTGTCCTATGGATATGAGGTTATTCAGTATTTGAATAGCTTTCTGGGTCACGGTTTCAATGTGTTTCCCAAAATTCCACCTCTCATCAATGATGATGCCCAAGTAACGTGCGTCACGTCTCCGAAGAACCGGCGAGCGGTTGATACGTACGGTCGGGTTACGTATTAATTGTCCCTTTAATAGCAAGTAGGTGGACTTACTTGGCGACACCGTCATTTTGGTGTTTTGACACCATAGCTGTAGTTTATTTAAGGCAGTCTCTATTTTAGGTTCAATGTCTTCGCGGCTTCGGCCGCCGACCAGCAGGAGGAGGTCATCTGCATACGCTATCACCTCTAGCACTTCCTCACTTTGTTGTAGGGTGTCCAATAAAGGCTCCATATGGATGTCCCAGAACAGGGGCCCGAGTACGGAACCCTGAGGACATCCCTTTGTTATAACTTTTCCAATTCTCTTGCTAGAGGATGATAGCCAGACCTCCCGTTCTTCACAATAGCTCCTCAGGCATCCATATAGCGGCCCTGGACACTCCTTCTCCCGCAAGCAGGAGAAGAGCGAAGGCCACCACAGGTTGTCGAAGGCGCCACTGATGTCAACCATAATGCCCACCACGTACTTATGCGGGGTAGAGCCACAGACCTCAGCAGCCAGGGCGATCGCATCAGATGTCGATCGCCCAGGCCTGAAGCCGAACTGTCTGTCGCTCACCCCACGCAGCACTCTATGTGCAGCCAGTCTGTCAGCTAGTAACTTCTCTAATATTTTCCCTAGTATGTTGATTAAGCAAATAGGTCTATAAGATTTTACATTTGTAGGATCTTTATCTAACCCTTTCCGAATAATGACTACGTTTGCTGATTTCCACACCCTAGGAATTTTTTGCCGTATCAGACACTCATTGTATAGGTGAGTGAGTGGTGCAGTTAGCTGGGGGGCCAGGAACTGCACCACCTCAGCCACAATGCCGTCTGGCCCGGGAGCTTTTCCCCTTTTAAGTGCTTTTATATGGGCAGCTACCTCTTCCTCCGAGAAAGGGTAGACTGCCGTATTATTGATGTACTCATTTTGGTCTTCATGTCTTAATTGTTGTTGCTGGTCGGATTCTCCATCCGCACTATCGTCAGGCAACAGGGACTGGAGGAGGACCTCAGCAGTTTCCTGCCAAGACTCCGTCATCCTGTCCCCGTGCCTAACTGTTGACAATTCTAGTGGAGAGCGGATCTTCTCTCGAACTAGTTTGTACGGTGTACCCCAGGGGTCCTGTGCCAATTGGCTCTGGACGAAGTTCTCCCAGCTTTTTATCCTAACATCCTGGAGTTCTTTCTGAAAAAGACGTTTAGCCTCCCGATATTGTATCAGCCATCTTTGCCGTTCCAGCCAGACGACACTGCGCTGGTAATACCTTCTCAGCCTCCTAACAGACTGGCGCATAGTTTCTAGTTCGGGCGACCATGGCGATGGAGAGGCTGCAATGGCCTTCCTCCTGGTCGGTACGGCAGCTTTCACCGCGTTCGTTATTGCGTTGGTCAGTTCTTTTGCTCGGTCATTTACGTCTATGTCAAAGTCTGCTTCACCCTCTGGTAAGGCAGGAATGACGCACTCCCTGGCTAGTCGTTCCCAATTAGCCCTTCTGTAATTAAACTGCATCTCCCACCCCATGGCCCAGCAGGACTCTTTTCCACCTATAATGAAAGTAATTAAATTATGGTCACTTGTAGTGGCGTTTTCCTCCACTTTCCACTCCTGTATCATGTTGATTGCATTAGGGGTTGCTAAAGTTATGTCAATATTCGTGCCTGGTCCTCCTCCCGCCGCATAGGTTGGAGGATTACCAGGTTTGTTGGCTATCACTAGCTGTGATGCCATGATGTAATCTTCTACTTTTTCTCCATTGGTGTCCCTTGTGCCGCTGTGCCATAGGGGGGATTTTGCATTGACATCAGCCGTGATTATGATTCTTCGTCCCTGCAGTGCCGTGGTTACTGCTGCCAGATGGTCAAGATGTACTTCAATATTATCTCCGTACTGAAAGTACATGTTAATTAATATGACTGTTTCATTAGGAGATAGCAGCTCCACGACATTGCAGTGACTGTTATTAAATTGTGATAGTATAGTCACTTTCAGGGCTTTGTTCGTGATGATTATTGCCGCTTTCGGATTATCTCCTTGGCTGATTACTTGCCACGTCGCGGCTGTGAATGTGATTTTTCCATCCAGGGAGTACGGCTCTTGTAGACAGAGCACATCGAGCCTCCTCTCCTCCACTTCCTTTCGGAGCTCCTGCATTACGAGTCGACTGTTGTGTGTGTTAAGTTGGCCAATTGTAATTTTTGTCATCTATGGAAAGTATGTATGTATGTGATCGTTTGGCCAAGTCTTGTTCCAGTCATACGTAAGACGTCCATTTGCCAACACTGACTGTTCGTATATGTCGTTTAGGTCAAACTTTTCTCCTCGTCTTTCGAAAACTTTCTTTAGTAAGTCTCGCAGGGCTCCGAAGTCAGTGGGGAGATTCACTGACTTTAGCTGTATCCTGTCCACAGCCTCCATTACCGAGAAGGTGACTCTTCTTCCGTATTCGTGCCCCACGCGGACCACATGTCGTAAGGCAGTGGTCAGGGTAGCCGGCTGCTCTAATCTCGCCAGTTGCATGGTGAATTCTAGGTTCGGATATATCCGAACTGGGTCTATTGGCGGTAGTCTTACCACTGAGGTTTCTACCGAACTAGTTATGGTGTTCTCTTGTATAGGCTTTTGTTCTTTTTGGTTATCTATATTTGCTGAGACCTCAGGCACAGGATGCTTTTGCCGTTGCAGGTGTATAGTCGGCTTTACTCCCCTGCTGAGAGAGGAGGGAGTAGCCATAGGGATGGTTTCTGTCTGTATGCATTTATCTATTTTTGGTGGATCTGTTTGAATGCCTTTGTCGACTGTTTCTGGTACCGGATCCCTCGAAAGAGACTTTATGAACTCTTTGAATCTGCTTGCCCTAATGGCGTCCCTCCTCCTTTTGCTAGGGGACTTTCGCTTTGGCATCCTGTTTTGTTGTACGTACTCAGCCATAGTCCGTTCTTGATATTAGTCTTTGCTCTAACATGCGGTATGTAGGGCAATTTCGTCCTGAGGCTCCACAGTTTCTCTTCCCACGCCTTTTGCAGGGAATGCACACGCTTGCAGCTTTGCATTCTTTGCGTGTGTGTCCATCTTCGCCGCACCTGGAGCAAGCCGACCCCCTGGTGCAGTGCCTTAGAACATGGTCCAAGTCTCCGCAATTGTGGCAACGAGGTACCACAAGGTAGTCTCTAATATTGATGGCATGAAAGCCAATGTACAGTCTGCCCATTGTTATGATTTGTTTCCACATTGGTGCTGTGACCTCAGCGACGTGATGCACGACATCACGATCCCGAGGTCCCGTTTTGAATCTTAGCTTAAAAGAATCCTTAAATTCATTCTCATTCATGTGATCGAAATTTTGATCCTTTATACTTTGGTGTAATTCTTCATTCGTTATTGTTGCTGGTACATCGTATAGAATGACCAGTGGGTTTCTTTTTCTTGGCGGTTCACACTTTACCACCGAGTTCAGTTTAGGATGTTTTAACAGTTTTTCTTTGTCCTCGTCTGTGGCCACTTCCACAATTACCGAGTTTCTACTGGGTTTTACTTTATTTATTCGTATTTTGTCTTTTACTGGGTCAACACTTTTAGTCAGCAGTTCTTGTATCTTTTTTACGCTTGTGTCTTCGCCTGGTAGGGTTCTGAGAAAGACCGCCGTATCTGACCGCTTGGTCATCTTGGCGATCGTTTCTTTTGTGGTTTGGGGCTTTGGCGGTGCTTGCGCGACCACTCCAGCCCAGGTTTTTGTTGGTTGCCTTCTCAAACGTTCATTTTCTTTTTCTAGCTCCTGTACGCGGCCTTCGAGCTTGGCGTGGGCGATGGCCCATGCAGCCAGCTCGTTCTTTATAGTGGACAAAGCCGCCTGACTTATCTTGCCGTTCTTAATATTCTGCTCCAAGAGCAGCGTAACACGTGCATGTCGTTGCGTAACGGTTTCATCCTCTGCTAGTCCCATCTCGTCTTGTGGAGAGGGATCAAGCATCGCAGATGCTCGCTTAAGCGCACTCGATTCACTCGTCTCAGGTGTAGCCATATTGTTAACGAGTGAAAATAAGGTGGGAGCCCGTCTCTTGCCCCGGACCGGCTCCTCTGGCATGGGGGGGGACTATTGCAGCTCGCCCACCGACCTCGCCCCTAGGTCAAGGGCACTCCAGAGCTGCAGGGTTCAACGCGCCGTTGCCAGCGCACTGGTCCCCATCGAAGGCCTCGTCGTCGACGATTTCACCCGACGCTCCTCGGCAAGTGCACCCCGCACTCCGGAGAGGCGGATGCACCCCTCGCCCTTCGCCGCCTACTAGCCCGAGTTTCCACCCGAAGGCCGAGGACCCACTCCTACTCAGGTGGTGGGTCGGTCCCCCAGTCGTTCGGCGGTCTGGGCCCATCTAACCTGGCCCAGGCGATGTCACCACCACCTGGGTTTGGCAGAACACGCCCCGGTTACCCAGGGGCGCGGCGAAGCACCCTTGCCGACTCGCGCCGTGATCCCACGCCGACAAACGAGGTCGCCGGCATGCAGAGCACCTGCTGGTCTGTGCCCTGCGAACAGAAAGGGACTGGTGTTCGGTCCCTCGACACAGCTCCCCCTGTGCCACGCACCCTTCGCTTTCGCATCGGGTTGGGTCGCAGCTCTCCCTTTTGACGCAAGGCAGAATGCCGAGCTTGACGTCTGGCACCACGGGAAGGCGGAAAGAGCTACTTGGGAAGGAGAGGCTGTAAGAGACGCTTCACTTCCCCGAGTGAGGACTGCCGCGGCACGCCCGACTGGAAAGCGATACGCCCCAGTGCGAGCCTCCGTGCCTTACGGCGCGCCGGCAACGGGCGGGCCCGCGCCGAAACGCGCCGTCAAGCGACTGACCTCACGCCAGACTCTGTTTGCATGTATTAGCTCTAGAATTACCACAGTTATCCAAGTAACGTGGGTACGATCTAAGGAACCATAACTGATTTAATGAGCCATTCGCGGTTTCACCTTAATGCGGCTTGTACTGAGACATGCATGGCTTAATCTTTGAGACAAGCATATGACTACTGGCAGGATCAACCAGGGAGCTGCGTCAACTAGAGCTGAGCAGCCGGCCGCCCGGGAGTGTGTCCCGGGGGCCCGCGCGAACACGCAAGCGTCCGCTCAATTATTCTGCAAACAGGAGGAGGCTGAGCTCCCCTGCACCATACACCTCGAAACCCTCTCAGGTCCCGGCGGCGCGCAGCGCCGTCCTAAGTACTTGGTCGGGTTCGAGAGAGGCGCAATCGCCCGGAGTTTGGCGAGTAGACGCTTTAGGTGCGACCACCCGTGCTCCCAACTGAGCTTGCCGCTGCCGACAGAGGCCCGGGAGCGTGCTGTCGTGGCATTGCCGGCGGGAGACAACACGCGCCACCTACGGTGACCGGCAGCTCCAACGCCAGCGCCACAGAAGGACAAAAGCCCCACTTGGGTGCCGAAGCGAACTCTCCCAGCACAGCGCACGCGCCAACACGTCCGCACAGCTGCGATACAAACCACCTGCGAGAACCGCAGAGGCGACCGAGCAGCAGACGGCGTCGCGGCGCCGAGCGCCGGGCGGCGGCGCATCCTCAGCGCACACAGTCCTCAATCGGACCAGCACACTGCAGATGTCCACCGCGCTTCGCACCGGGCCCGCGAGGACCTACTTTGGCCGCACGGCGCCGCGTGCAGGGTGCGCCGGCGCGCAGCTGCGCCGCCTGCCGCCTCCGTCGGCCGGCGCGCCTGCCACTGGCCGCCCCCACCAGCCGGCTGTAGCGCGTGCGCCCACGCACCGCGCGGCCAGCACGCCGGGAGGCCCCCCCTCACCGGCCGGGGACGGTCCCACCCAGCCACCGCCGCGTATCGCTTCACACCCAGATGCCATTCACGTTCGTGGGCATGGTGGGTATCGCTGGAACAACCGGTTGGTAGCTCAACCGATCGTCGCCATCACTGATTCACCTCTAGCGAGAACAACCGCACCACAACGGTTTACCAGTTGTTCATTTGCGTAACGTCACCAGCAAACGTAGGCGTCCATCGCCATTTGCAAATTCAACGATTGTTGCATGCCTGTGTCAGGTGTCACGACACACTATGTCTGCCCACATACACGCAACAACATGTGCACGCTTCGCGAACACGTGGAAGGTGGCCCCCGTACGTATGCGATGTCCATTGCGCGAACGACTGTCAACCGGCCTCTGTCGCATGTCGCAGATGTGGAACGCAGTGCACCATGCTATCACGGTGTGTGAGAAGAGACGACTACGTCTGACAACACGCGCCACTACATCAACAGACGGCTCATGCTGATCGCCATCCAGGGCATACCACACTGCAATCCAGCTCTTATAGGGAGACGACACGTAGCTGAGTGCACAACATTTGGACCGCATGGTTCGCCGTTGTTGGCGCAGTCGTTGTACGGTCACATGTACCACGATGTATCATTCAGTACATGAGGACCAATGTGCAGTACAGTGTGTGATTTGGACGTACAACATCAGCGGACAGTTGACACAGGCCGTACCACAGCGTAGGCTAAGTGCTTCGCCATGCAAATGCCAATGAACAACTGCAAATGCCAATGAACAACTGCAAAGGGCATTGAGCATGTACGTCCTGCTGCCATCCACATTACAGTGTATAGCTGCAAGGTGTTTAACATGAAGCGATACACTGGGGACCGGGCAGTGCGAGTAGCAAACTATATTGCGGGGGTTGCAGTTAGGCAACACTACACTAATTTAACGCGTCGTATGACAATTACAGAGCAGGTTAAGGCCCAACGTGTGTTGGGTTAAGGCCCAACGTGTGTTGGGTTAAGGCCCAACGTGTGTTGGGTTAAGGCCCAACGTGTGTTGGGTTAAGGCCCAACGTGTGTTGGGTTAAGGCCCAACGTGTGTTGGGTTAAGGCCCAACGTGTGTTGGGTTACAGCACAATATCGGTTACGTTACGGCGCAATGTGGGTTACGTTAAGGGGCAATGTGGGTTACGTTACGGCGCAATGTGGGTTACGTTAAGGGGCAATGTGGGTTACGTTACGGCGCAATGTGGGTTAGGCTAAGGCGCAATATAGGTTTCATTAAGGCGCAATATAGGTTACATTAAGGCGCAATATAGGTTACGTTAAGGCGCAATATAGGTTACGTTAAGGCGCAATATAGGTTACGTTAAGGCGCAATATAGGTTACGTTAAGGCGCAATATAGGTTACGTTAAGGCGCAATATAGGTTACGTTAAGGCGCAATATAGGTTAGGTTAAGGCGCAATATAGGTTAGGTTAAGGCGCAATACAGGTTAGGTTAAGGCGCAATACAGGTTAGGTTAAGGCGCAATACAGGTTAGGTTAAGGCGCAATACAGGTTAGGTTAAGGCGCAATACAGGTTAGGTTAAGGCGCAATACAGGTTAGGTTAAGGCGCAATACAGGTTAGGTTAAGGCGCAATACAGGTTAGGTTAAGGCGCAATACAGGTTAGGTTAAGGCGCAATACAGGTTAGGTTAAGGCGCAATACAGGTTAGGTTAAGGTACGACATAGGTTAGGTTAAGGTACGACATAGGTTAGGTTAAGGTACGACATAGGTTAGGTTAAGGTACGACATAGGTTAGGTTAAGGTACGACATAGGTTAGGTTAAGGTACGACGTAGGTTAGGTTAAGGTACGACGTAGGTTAGGTTACGGTACGACGTAGGTTAGGTTACGGTACGACGTAGGTTAGGTTACGGTACGACGTAGGTTAGGTTACGGTACGATATAGGTTAGGTTACGGTACGATATAGGTTAGGTTACGGTACGATATAGGTTAGGTTACGGTACGATATAGGTTAGGTTACGGTACGATATAGGTTAGGTTACGGTACGATATAGGTTAGGTTACGGTACGATATAGGTTAG
>NW_025726203.1:2865000-2872500 GCF_021461395.2 Schistocerca americana | reverse complement strand
AATGCTGGACACTCAAGAACTACATGATCTGGCGTCCCTTCGAGGGCGCCACAGACACACTCTGGTGAGGGTCGGCTTCCTATCCGATACAAATGCGTCGGGTAGGGTCCGTGCCCGGTCAGGAAATGAATTATTCCTTGTGTTGGCAAGAGATGTTTTATCTTTAACCTTTGTCTTACGTTTGGGAGGAGGTTATACACTCTTCTCCCAGTGTCCGAATTTTGCCATTCTGTTTGCCACGTATCCAAGGCCCAAGTTTTAATTTCCTTTACATTTGCCAAGTGTCTCCCTGTTATCTCATGAATCTTGTCATATGCTTGTTTTTGTAGCCAAGTTATTGAAGCATTCTGTCTTATAAGTATGTCTAATGGGCAGAAGCCCATTAGAACAAGTAGAGCGTCTGTAGGTGTGGTGCCGAAGGCACCAACACAACGTATAATGATGTTACGTTGTATACGTCTTACCGACTGTGCGGGTCTCACCAGAGCGAGCCTGTGGGCCCACACACTGGCCCCATACCCCACAATCGGTGCGAGGATAGAGTTATGATACATTTTGGTAGCCACAGGTGGTACATGGAATCGTCTTTGGCCTATACTTATCAACTTGTTGAAGATATTTGTGGCCTTTATCGCAACATGACCTATATGTGGAGTATATGACCAGGCCTCGTCGATATATACGCCTAGATATCTTAAGGTTTTTTGTCTTGTGACTATTCTGTTGTTTATTCTTACTGTGGGATCACGTGCAAGCTTTCCCTTTAGCAATATATATGATGACTTATGTGGTGCAATCTGTAACTTAGAGTCACTGCACCACCGCATTAATATTTCTGATGCAAGTGCAGCTCGATTTTCTACTTCCAGACGACTGTTACCCTCCACCATTATGAAGAGGTCATCAGCATAGGCAACCGCACCAAGTACTGCATTGCTTTCTTGTAATGCATGCAACAAAGGGTCCATGTTTATGTCCCAAAAAATGGGGCCACACACTGAACCCTGTGGGCATCCCTTCGTTATTGGTTTGGACACTACAGCACCTGGAGCGGAGATCCTAGCAACTCTATCTTGACAGTAATCCCTCAGACAGCCATATAGTGACACCGGACACTCAATTTCCCGCAAACGGGAGAAGAGCGCCGGCCACCACAGGCTGTCGAAGGCACCAGATATATCCACCGTGATTCCTAATACATACCGACTGGTGGAGGAGCGAGCCGTGTCGGCTACTTTGTTAATGGCATCTGATGTCGATTTACCCTTCCTAAAGCCGTACTGCAACTCGCTCATGCCGCGCAGTATTCTGTGGCTTGACAGTCTATGCACGAGCAGCTTCTCCAGAGTCTTTCCCAGGACGTCCAACAGGCAGATCGGTCTATACGACTTAGGGACTGTAGGATCTTTATTCGGATCTTTCTTAATAATGACGACCTCCGCAGTTTTCCATTTCGTTGGGAAGCGTTGAGTTTCTAAGCAGTGGTTGAAGATAACTGTGAGACATGGAGCCAACTTACGTACCAGATGCTGCAGGACCTCCGCAGGAATTGCGTCTGGTCCTGGAGCCTTCCGCCTGGCGAAGGAATTTACTGCGTTTACTACCTCCTCCTGTGAGAAGGGGTAGACATTTAGTTCATTATAGTATGGCTCCTCAGCTGCCTGTCTCAGCATGGCTTGCCTTTCAGTGTCGTTTCCTCGATCGTCATCTGGCAAGAGAACTCTGAGTAATTCCTCAGCAGTCTGTTGCCAGTTTGTCGTCATTATATCTGTGTCCGCTATCCTCACTGTTGACAGGAGCATTGGCGAGTGGATCTTCTCCCTCACAATCTTGTATGGAACCCCCCAGGGATCCAAAACAAGATGCGAGTGGACAAAGTCCTCCCAACTTTTCTGTCTGTGCTTTATCAAGGATTCCTGAAAATTTCTTTTTTGCCTCCTGTAAATTGCCAAGTGATACTGTCTTGCGTCCTGGGTAAAGGCCCGTTGATAGAGACGACGAGCTCTCCTCATACCCTGCCGAAGCCTGGTAAGCTCAGGAGTCCACGGAGCTGTCGCTCTGCGGATGTACCTCTTCTTTAATGGCACAGAGGCAGCAACAGCCGTCTTTATAGAGGCTACAAGAACTTCAACTGCTTCATCGAGGACAAAAGCATTATTTACCAACTCTGGAGGACGGAACTCCGCCTCGAGCAGGTCCCAATTGGCTTTCCCATAGTCTAATTGCATTATCCATTCGTCAGAAACATGTACTACTCCTAGTGAAATTACAAATTCTATCAAGTTATGATCACTTGTTGTGTGTCCATCGTGTACATGCCAGTTTCTGATCTTATCTCTTACATTTTCCGTGGATAATGTTACATCAATATGTGATTCTGCACCCGCTCTACTTCTGTATGTGGGTGGATTTCCAGGTAGGTTCTCCACCTGTAGGTGGTGCTCCATTATCAAGTCCTCGAGTGCACTACCTCGAGCATCTTGTACAGGACTATGCCACAACGAGGATTTAGCATTGCTGTCCATAGTTATTATTACTAGATTTCCTTGTAGCGCTCTCAGGACACGAGAGAGATGTTGCAAATAGGGTTCGATGTTATCTCTAAATTGGCAATAAACATTTACTAAATACCAGGTCGTGTTCATTAGATTAACTTGAACTACTGAGATATGAGAAGTACAAAATTGTGTTATAACAGTTGTTTTAATTAATTTGTTCAAAATTATTATGGTAGACATGGGATTTGCCCCTGTTGAAATAACCTGAGCCGTCACAGGAAAGCCAGTGACCTTGCCAGAGGCGGAGTAAGGCTCCTGTATTAGTATTATATCTACCTCGTTTTCTTCAGTCATTTTCCTAAGTTCCTGTGTGACGGTATTACTTCTCATAGCATTTAATTGATAAACCTTGACGGATGCCATTACGGATGTCTAGTATAATAGTGATCTTCAGGCCACTTCTTGTAGGGATCAAAACCAATTCTCCCGTACATCATTACCATCTCTCTATAAAGCTTTTCTATGTCAAAAACCCTGCCCCGTCTTTGAAAGACCCTGTGAACTAGAATCAGTAACTCTTTGTGATCACATGGCAGATTTAAAGATGCCAGCTGTATGCAATCAACGTCCTCCAGAGTTGGGAATGTTATTTTCTTCCCGTTTGGGTGCCCAGCACGTACAAGCTGTCTCAGAGCAACCATCAAAGTAGACGGCTCCTCTAGTCGTGATAACTTTATTGCGTCTTCACACATATTGTATACATCTCTCGGAGGACATGCATTATATGTTTGTTTATCTACTTTGTTACAAGGTGTATCTACAGACTGGGATAGGGTTAGCATCTGCAAAGGACCACCACCTAACACCAAGTTATCTATCAAAAGATCTACACTACGTGTTTGGTCTGCTTCTGTACTCGCCGAGGGCGCCGTCCTCTCTTCTTCCTCAACCGGCAAGGATTCAGCTGTCGCTGGCCCCGCGCTGCTCGCACCTCCAGTAGCCCCCAGTGCCTCAAGTGGCACAGGGGGCCCATCCCGGGCCGATTCTGACCTGTTGGAAATTAACCTCCACCAACGCTCCGCGTCCCTTGCTTTCTTGCTAGGGGATTTATGAATCTTTATCGCACCCTTCTTATGGTTCTCCATAATCGGTGCGTTGTATCTGTCGTTGCAATAGTAGTTTGTATGTCGCACATTCCTTTCCAGGTGTGCGACATGTTCTCTTTCTGTACATGCAAGGTATGCAGACCGGGGGGGAGGCCTGTCTTGAACAGTTTTTCTTGTCATGGCCGTCATGGCCACAATGTGCACAGACTGGATTCTTGATTTCACAGTACTTGGCCACATGGCCGTAATCTTGACATTTGGTACATCTAGGTACCGCTGTGTAGTCTTTTATGGAAACTGCACTGTACCCAACGTACAGTCTATTGGTCTTAATTATAATTTTCCTCATCTCTGGTGCTATTTCCGCAACGTGATGTACAGTTGTACGATCACGAGGACCAGTCTTAAATCTCAGTTTAAACTTTTCTAAGAATTCCTCTCGTTTCATCTGTTCTTCGAAATTTTGTGTGTAGATGCAATCCATGATATCATCCTGTGTCATGTATGTCGGTATATCATATAACATCATTAATGGACGCCTTTTTCGCGGTTTCTCACAAGTGAAATGCTGTTTTAATTGTGGATTGTTTATTAGTTTGTCTGAATCTTCTGGGGAGGCTACTTCTACAATTAATAAATTTTTTGTTGTTCTTACTGCATTTATTCTTATTTTATCTTTCTTTGGGTTTATACTTTTTTCAAAGTTTTCTTTTGCTTTCTTTATATCCTCTCCCTTTTTTGGTTTAACAAACAAGGTCGGGACAACTTTCTCAACATTCTGCTTAATTACCTCCTGCACTTTTTGTCTCACTGTAGAAGTTGCAGCAACTGCTGCATATGTCTTGACAGGCTTTTGTAATTCTTTTCTTAATCTATCGTTTTCGGCTTGTACTTCAGAGTACTTGCCTTCTAGTCGCGCGTGGGCTAACGCCCATTGCGCAATAGTCTCCTTGAGCACTCTTACTTGCTCGGCATTTATTTTGCCGTGTTTTACACTTCGATCGAATAGTCGAAGGAAGTGTGAATGTCGGTCAACGACCGACATATCATCGCCCACGTCATCCTCGAAAATAGGAGCATCATGCTCCGAAGCGCCAGCATCACTCTCTTTGTCGTCAGCCATGATTTTTAAGAGAGTGAGAAAAAGAAGACCCGTCTGATAACCCCCGACCGGTTCCACGGGCATGAGGGGGGGCAAAGCAGCTTGTCCACCAGTCCTGCCCCGGGACCAAGGGCATTTTATCTAGCTGCATAGGTTAAGGGCGCCGTTCCCAACGTCCTTGTCCTCCTCGCCAGCCGTGTCTCCCGAGATTTCTCCCGTCCCTTCCCCGCCGAGTGCCCCCCGCACTCCGGGAAGGCGGATTCACCTCCCGCGCTTCACCTCTTACTAGGCCAGGTTCCCACCTATTGGCCTAGGACCCGGCCCTACTCAGGTGCCGGGCCGGTCCCCCAGACTTTCAGAAGATCGCGCCCATCTAACCTAGCCGCTCGATGTCACCACCTCACGGTTTGACGGAACGTGCCACAAGGCACGGCGAAAGGCCCTCGGCGGCTCGGGTCGCGATCCCTCCCAGGCAGGCACGGCTGACGGAAACCGGGCGCAGATGCACGGTAGGCGCTCCGGGGACTTTTAACGTCGTCCAAGACGTGAGGAACTGCGGCGGGAGGACCGCAGGGTTCCGGGATCGTCGTGAGACTTACCCTCATACCCTCGCCCAACCACCGCGCTCAACTCAGGGGAGACAGGTGTTGTGTCTCCCGTAACGCAGCTTCCCCTGCGCCATGCACCCTTTGCTTTCGCTTGGGTTGGGGGCATTTAACGTCCTGCCAGGACGGGAGTTTTACGTCCTACCTTGACACACGACAACCCACACCTATCGACGCAGCCCGGAAGGTGTTAAAGGAGTCAGTCCGGGTCTTATATGTGGAGTTTTACATCAACGAGACGGTGCGGCACTCAAACCCGAGTTACGTTCCCCGGAGGGTCTCCACACGTACTGGGGGATCATGACCGACCATGTCTCACCCACCGCTTTTGATAATTCACGGTGGGCCAGTGCGGACCAGTGTGGGTTGCACCCAGTTAAGGGCTAGCCTTTTAACGTCATGCATGGACGGCCCTTCCCGTGTTAGCTTCACCCCATCTTGTGGGGGTACTGAGCCCCAGGGCCACGTCAAGGCCACGGGATAGGACATTACGGTCCCCGCCCCACTCAGGTTCCTCTGAGCCCTGCTGAAGACAATACTTTCAGGGAATCAGAGGGTCTCCTGGCGGTTTTAACCCAGTTATCGGGAGGCAACACACCTCCCCCGGGTGGCGCCACGCAGACCGCTTTCCCATAGGGACAGCGGGAATCTCGTTAATCCATTCATGCGCGTCACTAATTAGATGACGAGGCATTTGGCTACCTTAAGAGAGTCATAGTTACTCCCGCCGTTTACCCGCGCTTGCTTGAATTTCTTCACGTTGACATTCAGAGCACTGGGCAGAAATCACATTGCGTCAACACCCGCTAGGGCCATCGCAATGCTTTGTTTTAATTAGACAGTCGGATTCCCCCAGTCCGTGCCAGTTCTGAGTTGATCGTTGAATGGCGGCCGAAGAGAATCCGCGCACCCGCGCGCCCCCGGAGGAGCACGCTAAGGCGGACGCGGCCTCGCAGCAAGGAAGATCCGTGGGAGGCCAAGGCACGGGACCGAGCTCGGATCCTGCACGCAGGTTGAAGCACCGGGGCGCGAACGCCGCGCAGGCGCGCGCATCCTGCACCGCCGGCCAGCACGAGGCCAACCAACGGCGAGAGCAGACCACGCCCGCGCTAAACGCCCGCACTTACCGGCACCCCTACGGCACTCACCTCGCCCAGGCCCGGCACGTTAGCGCTGACCCACTTCCCGACCAAGCCCGACACGCCCCGATCCTCAGAGCCAATCCTTATCCCGAAGTTACGGATCCAATTTGCCGACTTCCCTTACCTACATTATTCTATCGACTAGAGGCTCTTCACCTTGGAGACCTGCTGCGGATATGGGTACGAACCGGCGCGACACCTCCACGTGGCCCTCTCCCGGATTTTCAAGGTCCGAGGGGAAGATCGGGACACCGCCGCAACTGCGGTGCTCTTCGCGTTCCAAACCCTATCTCCCTGCTAGAGGATTCCAGGGAACTCGAACGCTCATGCAGAAAAGAAAACTCTTCCCCGATCTCCCGACGGCGTCTCCGGGTCCTTTTGGGTTACCCCGACGAGCATCTCTAAAAGAGGGGCCCGACTTGTATCGGTTCCGCTGCCGGGTTCCGGAATAGGAACCGGATTCCCTTTCGCCCAACGGGGGCCAGCACAAAGTGCATCATGCTATGACGGCCCCCATCAACATCGGATTTCTCCTAGGGCTTAGGATCGACTGACTCGTGTGCAACGGCTGTTCACACGAAACCCTTCTCCGCGTCAGCCCTCCAGGGCCTCGCTGGAGTATTTGCTACTACCACCAAGATCTGCACCGACGGCGGCTCCAGGCAGGCTCACGCCCAGACCCTTCTGCGCCCACCGCCGCGACCCTCCTACTCGTCAGGGCTTCGCGGCCGGCCGCAAGGACCGGCCATGACTGCCAGACTGACGGCCGAGTATAGGCACGACGCTTCAGCGCCATCCATTTTCAGGGCTAGTTGCTTCGGCAGGTGAGTTGTTACACACTCCTTAGCGGATTCCGACTTCCATGGCCACCGTCCTGCTGTCTTAAGCAACCAACGCCTTTCATGGTTTCCCATGAGCGTCGATTCGGGCGCCTTAACTCGGCGTTTGGTTCATCCCACAGCGCCAGTTCTGCTTACCAAAAGTGGCCCACTTGGCACTCCGATCCGAGTCGTTTGCTCGCGGCTTCAGCATATCAAGCAAGCCGGA
>NW_025726203.1:2857500-2862500 GCF_021461395.2 Schistocerca americana | reverse complement strand
CTGTCCCTCTAAGAAGAAAAGTAATCGCTGACAGCACGAAGGATGTCACGCGACTAGTTAGCAGGCTAGAGTCTCGTTCGTTATCGGAATTAACCAGACAAATCGCTCCACCAACTAAGAACGGCCATGCACCACCACCCACCGAATCAAGAAAGAGCTATCAATCTGTCAATCCTTCCGGTGTCCGGGCCTGGTGAGGTTTCCCGTGTTGAGTCAAATTAAGCCGCAGGCTCCACTCCTGGTGGTGCCCTTCCGTCAATTCCTTTAAGTTTCAGCTTTGCAACCATACTTCCCCCGGAACCCAAAAGCTTTGGTTTCCCGGAGGCTGCCCGCCGAGTCATCGGAGGAACTGCGGCGGATCGCTGGCTGGCATCGTTTATGGTTAGAACTAGGGCGGTATCTGATCGCCTTCGAACCTCTAACTTTCGTTCTTGATTAATGAAAACATACTTGGCAAATGCTTTCGCTTCTGTTCGTCTTGCGACGATCCAAGAATTTCACCTCTAACGTCGCAATACGAATGCCCCCGCCTGTCCCTATTAATCATTACCTCGGGTTCCGAAAACCAACAAAATAGAACCGAGGTCCTATTCCATTATTCCATGCACACAGTATTCAGGCGGGCTTGCCTGCTTTAAGCACTCTAATTTGTTCAAAGTAAACGTGCCGGCCCACCGAGACACTCACTCAAGAGCACCCTGGTAGGATTGCAACGGGGTCCGCCTCGGGACGCACGAGCACGCACGAGGCGCGTCGCACGCCTTCAGCTCGCCCCACCGGCAGGACGTCCCACGATACATGCCAGTTAAACACCGACGGGCGGTGAACCAACAGCGTGGGACACAAATCCAACTACGAGCTTTTTAACCGCAACAACTTTAATATACGCTATTGGAGCTGGAATTACCGCGGCTGCTGGCACCAGACTTGCCCTCCAATAGATACTCGTTAAAGGATTTAAAGTGTACTCATTCCGATTACGGGGCCTCGGATGAGTCCCGTATCGTTATTTTTCGTCACTACCTCCCCGTGCCGGGAGTGGGTAATTTGCGCGCCTGCTGCCTTCCTTGGATGTGGTAGCCGTTTCTCAGGCTCCCTCTCCGGAATCGAACCCTGATTCCCCGTTACCCGTTACAACCATGGTAGGCGCAGAACCTACCATCGACAGTTGATAAGGCAGACATTTGAAAGATGCGTCGCCGGTACGAGGACCGTGCGATCAGCCCAAAGTTATTCAGAGTCACCAAGGCAAACGGACCGGACGAGCCGACCGATTGGTTTTGATCTAATAAAAGCGTCCCTTCCATCTCTGGTCGGGACTCTGTTTGCATGTATTAGCTCTAGAATTACCACAGTTATCCAAGTAACGTGGGTACGATCTAAGGAACCATAACTGATTTAATGAGCCATTCGCGGTTTCACCTTAATGCGGCTTGTACTGAGACATGCATGGCTTAATCTTTGAGACAAGCATATGACTACTGGCAGGATCAACCAGGGAGCTGCGTCAACTAGAGCTGAGCAGCCGGCCGCCCGGGAGTGTGTCCCGGGGGCCCGCGCGAACACGCAAGCGTCCGCTCAATTATTCTGCAAACAGGAGGAGGCTGAGCTCCCCTGCACCATACACCTCGAAACCCTCTCAGGTCCCGGCGGCGCGCAGCGCCGTCCTAAGTACTTGGTCGGGTTCGAGAGAGGCGCAATCGCCCGGAGTTTGGCGAGTAGACGCTTTAGGTGCGACCACCCGTGCTCCCAACTGAGCTTGCCGCTGCCGACAGAGGCCCGGGAGCGTGCTGTCGTGGCATTGCCGGCGGGAGACAACACGCGCCACCTACGGTGACCGGCAGCTCCAACGCCAGCGCCACAGAAGGACAAAAGCCCCACTTGGGTGCCGAAGCGAACTCTCCCAGCACAGCGCACGCGCCAACACGTCCGCACAGCTGCGATACAAACCACCTGCGAGAACCGCAGAGGCGACCGAGCAGCAGACGGCGTCGCGGCGCCGAGCGCCGGGCGGCGGCGCATCCTCAGCGCACACAGTCCTCAATCGGACCAGCACACTGCAGATGTCCACCGCGCTTCGCACCGGGCCCGCGAGGACCTACTTTGGCCGCACGGCGCCGCGTGCAGGGTGCGCCGGCGCGCAGCTGCGCCGCCTGCCGCCTCCGTCGGCCGGCGCGCCTGCCACTGGCCGCCCCCACCAGCCGGCTGTAGCGCGTGCGCCCACGCACCGCGCGGCCAGCACGCCGGGAGGCCCCCCCTCACCGGCCGGGGACGGTCCCACCCAGCCACCGCCGCGTATCGCTTCACACCCACATGCCATTCACGTTCGTGGGCATGGTGGGTATCGCTGAAACAACCGGTTGGTAGCTCAACCGATCGTCGCCATCACTGATTCACCTCTAGCGAGAACAACCGCACCACAACGGTTTACCAGTTGTTCATTTGCGTAACGTCACCAGCAAACGTAGACGTCCATCGCCATTTGCAAATTCAACGATTGTTGCATGCCTGTGTCAGGTGTCATGACACACTATGTCTGCCCACATACACGCAACAACATGTGCACGCTTCGCGAACACGTGGAAGGTGGCCCCCGTACGTATGCGATGTCCATTGCGCGAACGACTGTCAACCGGCCTCTGTCGCATGTCGCAGATGTGGAACGCAGTGCACCATGCTATCACGGTGTGTGAGAGGAGACGACTACGTCTGACAACACGCGCCACTACATCAACAGACGGCTCATGCTGATCGCCATCCACGGCATACCATACTGCAATCCAGCTCTTATAGGGAGACGACACGTAGCTGAGTGCACAATATTTGGACCGTATGGTTCGCCGTTGTTGGCGCAGTCGTGGTACGGTCACACATGTACCACGATGTATCATTCAGTACATGAGGACCAATGTGCAGTACAGTGTGTGATTTGGACGTACAACATCAGCGGACAGTTGACACAAGCCGTACCACAACGTAGGCTGTGCTTCGCCATGCGAATGCCAATGAACAACTGCGAAGGGCATTGAGCATGTACGTCCTACTGCCATCCGCATTACAGTGTATAGCTGCAAGGTGTTTCACATGAAGCGATACTCTGGGGACCGGGCAGTGCGAGTAGCAAACTATATTGCGGGGGTTGCAGTTAGGCAACACTACACTAATATAACGCGTCGTATGACAATTACAGAGCAGGTTAAGGCCCAACGTGTGTTGGGTTAAGGCCCAACGTGTGTTGGGTTAAGGCCCAACGTGTGTTGGGTTAAGGCCCAACGTGTGTTGGGTTAAGGCCCAACGTGTGTTGGGTTAAGGCCCAACGTGTGTTGGGTTAAGACCCAACGTGTGTTGGGTTAAGGCCCAACGTGTGTTGGGTTAAGGCCCAACGTGTGTTGGGTTAAGGCCCAACGTGTGTTGGGTTAAGGCCCAACGTGTGTTGGGTTAAGGCCCAACGTGTGTTGGGTTAAGGCCCAACGTGTGTTGGGTTAAGGCCCAACGTGTGTTGGGTTAAGGCCCAACGTGTGTTGGGTTAAGGCCCAACGTGTGTTGGGTTAAGGCCCAACGTGTGTTGGGTTAAGGCCCAACGTGTGTTGGGTTAAGGCCCAACGTGTGTTGGGTTAAGGCCCAACGTGTGTTGGGTTAAGGCCCAACGTGTGTTGGGTTAAGGCCCAACGTGTGTTGGGTTAAGGCCCAACGTGTGTTGGGTTAAGGCCCAACGTGTGTTGGGTTAAGGCCCAACGTGTGTTGGGTTAAGGCCCAACGTGTGTTGGGTTGAGGCCCAACGTGTGTTGGGTTGAGGCGCAACATAGGTTAGGTTGAGGCGCAACATAGGTTAGGTTGAGGCGCAGCATGGGTTAGGTTAAGGCGCAACATGGGTTAGGTTAAGGCGCAACATGGGTTAGGTTAAGGCGCAACATGGGTTAGGTTAAGGCGCAACATGGGTTAGGTTAAGGCGCAACATGGGTTAGGTTAAGGCGCAACATGGGTTAGGTTAAGGCGCAACATGGGTTAGGTTAAGGCGCAACATGGGTTAGGTTAAGGCGCAACATGGGTTAGGTTAAGGCGCAACATGGGTTAGGTTAAGGCGCAACATGGGTTAGGTTAAGGCGCAACATGGGTTAGGTTAAGGCGCAACATGGGTTAGGTTAAGGCGCAACATAGGTTAGGTTAAGGCGCAACATGGGTTAGGTTAAGGCGCAACATGGGTTAGGTTAAGGTACAATATGGGTTAGGTTAAGGTACAATATGGGTTAGGTTAAGGTACAATATGGGTTAGGTTAAGGCGCAACATAGGTTAGGTTAAGGCGCAACATAGGTTAGGTTAAGGCGCAACATAGGTTAGGTTAAGGCGCAACATAGGTTAGGTTAAGGCACAACACGGGTTAGGTTAAGGTACAACACGGGTTAGGTTAAGGTACAACACGGGTTAGGTTAAGGTACAACACGGGTTAGGTTAAGGTACAACACGGGTTAGGTTAAGGTACAACACGGGTTAGGTTAAGGTACAACACGGGTTAGGTTAAGGTACAACACGGGTTAGGTTAAGGTACAACACGGGTTAGGTTAAGGTACAACACGGGTTAGGTTAAGGTACAACACGGGTTAGGTTAAGGCACAACACGGGTTAGGTTAAGGCACAATACGGGTTAGGTTAAGGCACAACACGGGTTAGGTTAAGGCACAACACGGGTTAGGTTAAGGCACAACACGGGTTAGGTTAAGGCACAATACGGGTTAGGTTAAGGCACAATACGGGTTAGGTTAAGGCACAATACGGGTTAGGTTAAGGCACAATACGGGTTAGGTTAAGGCACAATACGGGTTAGGTTAAGGCACAATACGGGTTAGGTTAAGGCACAATACGGGTTAGGTTAAGGCACAATACGGGTTAGGTTAAGGCACAATACGGGTTAGGTTAAGGCACAATACGGGTTAGGTTAAGGCACAATACGGGTTAGGTTAAGGCACAATACGGGTTAGGTTAAGGCACAATACGGGTTAGG
>NW_025726203.1:2850000-2852500 GCF_021461395.2 Schistocerca americana | reverse complement strand
CGGAGCTCGGGAGATGACGTCAAGCTGCTCCACCAGGTGGCTACGTGGATTGAAGACACAGCGACCCGCCGTGGAAAATTGCAGCCCCAGGTACCGGAAGGTTTCACCCACACGCAGGGCAGGCATGGTGGTATTGCCTGCTGTGAAGGTGACATTGCTGTCCACCTTCACCTTCTTCTCGCGCCCTGACGCGACTAAGGCGAGGGTGAAACACTTCCGGGCGTTGATCTGCAGCCCCAGGTGGGCGAGGGCTGCGGTAGCTGCGTCGATGAGGGACTGCAAGCCCCTCGGGGTCGCTGCAAACAGCAAGACGTCATCTGCAAAGGCCGCAGCGTTGACTCTGCGACCGAGGATCCGAGCTCCGATGTGGGAGGGCAGTTGGCCTAAAACGTAGTCCACCGCAAAGTTGAACAGGAGGGGGGAGAGGGGATCGCCCTGGCGAACGCCCCGTGCTGGCTGCACAGACACGCCCACGCCGGCGCCGTCCGCTATCACTGTCGTGCTGCCCTCGTAGCACCGCTCGACATACTCGACAAAGCAATCCGGCAGGCCATGCGCCTTCAGCACGGGGCGAAGGGCAGCATGATCTACCGAATCGAATGCCTTAGATACGTCGATCGATGCCACAAAGACAGAGCGGCAGGAGCGAACTGCGTCGGTGAGAGCAGTGTCCAAGATGAAGGTATTTTCCAACATCCCATCCCGAGGGATGAATGCCCGCTGACGTTCGTCCACAGCACATGCGCGCATCAGGCGTGACGCGAGAACCTTGTGAAAGGTCCGCGCCAACACCGAGCAGACCGTAATGGGGCGAAAGTCAGCGGGGGATGTTGGTGCAGCCGTTTTCGGGAGAAGGGACGTCCGCGCGCGAAGCAGGCGTTCCGGAAGGGCGCGGGCCAGAAGGAAGAGATTCATCACTTTCACCAGGACTTCGTGCGGCAGGCGCCGCAACTCCGCTGGGGTAAGGCCGTCCGGCCCGGCTGCTGATCCCCTGGGCGGCAACGCGGCGGCGACCTCCTCATGTGTGACCGGCCCCCATATGCACTCGAGAGCGACAGGCTCTGAGTGCGGGAGGAGGCGGTCACGAATGAAGCCCGCGGTGGAGATGGGCTTCTTGGTGAAGAGGTCCGCCCAGAAGTCCAGCAGACCAGGGATGGCAGGTGGCGGCTGGAGCAGGGTGCCATCCAAGAGGCCGCGCACGCAACGTGCACGCGACCGTCGGAAGGCATCCTGCGTTCTCGCGTACTCCCAGCGGCGCCGCTTGCGCTTCTGCGTCGGCGGCGCGGCAGGCGGCCGCTTCGATGGTTGGCGCGGCCGCTGTGTCCTGGTGATCGATCTCTCCCCTCTGGACCCGACCGACGCAAGGGCATCCGGGAGCATGCCCAGGATGACATCGGGCGGCGTGCCCCGCCCCAGACCTATGACACGATCCAGGGCAGAGAAACGCTGGGCGGAAGCGGGTAGCCCCGCCAGATGCTCCCAGATGGCGGCGTCAGTCGGCCCCTCCGGCGGCGGCCCGGTGGTGTCGGCCGCGAAGTCCTCAGCTGCGTCGACGGGCGGCGCAGCGGCCTCGCCCGCGTCAGGCAGCGGGCTCGCTGCTCCCCGGCGGGACGCCGGCTCTTCCCCCCGACCGATCTCAAGCGCCTCCATGAATTGGCGGACAAGCTGCTTGTGGGCAGCTTGCCGCCGTCGGCACTTGATTGCCTCGAGCGTTCGGTCGGGGAACATCCTGATGAGTTCTTGATTGACGAAGAAGAACCGGGCGTCCCTCTCGAGGAACAGTTCGGCCTCCGCCTTGGCGAGCGACAGGACTTCTTCCTCCGTCCACCTCGCGCGATGCCTCTCCGTGACGATCTCCGCGTTGGCGGCCGCAAGATGTTGGCGGCGGCGATGGACCCCGAGACCGTTCTTGGTTGTAAAGCTGCGGTGGCACTCACTACAGGTATACATAGCTGCAAAAGTTACAAGATTTTCGGCACGGCCGGTTGGCCGGCTAGGTGCTGGGGGAGTTGGGGTGGCACCTTCAGCGGAAGGGCCACCACTTATTCTCTGCTTACTGCCCCCAACTAAAAAAGGGATAGTGCGAGGGGGGGCTGGTAACCCCCCCAAGCCCCTGGTGCGGTCTTCCACTCTGCGAAATCAGCGGGCCCACGAGAAGGGGAGAAGACCGCAGGAGAGGAGAGGCTAAGAGGGCTAGGCCCATGTATTGCGCATCACTCCCCCTGTAACTATAACCCAAGGAAGGCACCTCGCAGCAGCAGCACGACTACATCAAGACCGCACTTCGAGAAGCCAAGTCCGGATGCAGCCACACCGCTGCCACTTGGCCACCTTAAGAGAGTCATAGTTACTTAAGAGAGTCATAGTTACTCCCGCCGTTTACCCGCGCTTGCTTGAATTTCTTCACGTTGACATTCAGAGCACTGGGCAGAAATCACATTGCGTCAACACCCGCTAGGGCCATCGCAATGCTTTGTTTTAATTAGACAGTCGGATTCCC
>NW_025726203.1:2840000-2845000 GCF_021461395.2 Schistocerca americana | reverse complement strand
GACAGTTGATAAGGCAGACATTTGAAAGATGCGTCGCCGGTACGAGGACCGTGCGATCAGCCCAAAGTTATTCAGAGTCACCAAGGCAAACGGACCGGACGAGCCGACCGATTGGTTTTGATCTAATAAAAGCGTCCCTTCCATCTCTGGTCGGGACTCTGTTTGCATGTATTAGCTCTAGAATTACCACAGTTATCCAAGTAACGTGGGTACGATCTAAGGAACCATAACTGATTTAATGAGCCATTCGCGGTTTCACCTTAATGCGGCTTGTACTGAGACATGCATGGCTTAATCTTTGAGACAAGCATATGACTACTGGCAGGATCAACCAGGGAGCTGCGTCAACTAGAGCTGAGCAGCCGGCCGCCCGGGAGTGTGTCCCGGGGGCCCGCGCGAACACGCAAGCGTCCGCTCAATTATTCTGCAAACAGGAGGAGGCTGAGCTCCCCTGCACAATACACCTCGAAACCCTCTCAGGTCCCGGCGGCGCGCAGCGCCGTCCTAAGTACTTGGTCGGGTTCGAGAGTGGCGCAATCGCCCGGAGTTTGGCGAGTAGACGCTTTAGGTGCGACCACCCGTGCTCCCAACTGAGCTTGCCGCTGCCGACAGAGGCCCGGGAGCGTGCTGTCGTGGCATTGCCGGCGGGAGACAACACGCGCCACCTACGGTGGCCGGCAGCTCCAACGCCAGCGCCACAGAAGGACAAAAGCCCCACTTGGGTGCCGAAGCGAACTCTCCCAGCACAGCGCACGCGCCAACACGTCCGCACAGCTGCGATACAATCCACCTGCGAGAACCGCAGAGGCGACCGAGCAGCAGACGGCGTCGCGGCGCCGAGCGACGGGCGGCGGCGCATCCTCAGCGCACACAGTCCTCAATCGGACCAGCACACTGCAGATGTCCACCGCGCTTCGCACCGGGCCCGCGAGGACCTACTTTGGCCGCACGGCGCCGCGTGCAGGGTGCGCCGGCGCGCAGCTGCGCCGCCTGCCGCCTCCGTCGGCCGGCGCGCCTGCCACTGGCCGCCCCCACCAGCCGGCTGTAGCGCGTGCGCCCACGCACCGCGCGGCCAGCACGCCGGGAGGCCCCCCCTCACCGGCCGGGGACGGTCCCACCCAGCCACCGCCGCGTATCGCTTCACACCCACATGCCATTCACGTTCGTGGGCATGGTGGGTATCGCTGAAACAACCGGTTGGTAGCTCAACCGATCGTCGCCATCACTGATTCACCTCTAGCGAGAACAACCGCACCACAACGGTTTACCAGTTGTTCATTTGCGTAACGTCACCAGCAAACGTAGACGTCCATCGCCATTTGCAAATTCAACGATTGTTGCATGCCTGTGTCAGGTGTCACGACACACTATGTCTGCCCACATACACGCAACAACATGTGCACGCTTCGCGAACACGTGGAAGGTGGCCCCCGTACGTATGCGATGTCCATTGCGCGAACGACTGTCAACCGGCCTCTGTCGCATGTCGCAGATGTGGAACGCAGTGCACCATGCTATCACGGTGTGTGAGAGGAGACGACTACGTCTGACAACACGCGCCACTACATCAACAGACGGCTCATGCTGATCGCCATCCACGGCATACCATACTGCAATCCAGCTCTTATAGGGAGACGACACGTAGCTGAGTGCACAATATTTGGACCGTATGGTTCGCCGTTGTTGGCGCAGTCGTGGTACGGTCACACATGTACCACGATGTATCATTCAGTACATGAGGACCAATGTGCAGTACAGTGTGTGATTTGGACGTACAACATCAGCGGACAGTTGACACAAGCCGTACCACAACGTAGGCTGTGCTTCGCCATGCGAATGCCAATGAACAACTGCGAAGGGCATTGAGCATGTACGTCCTACTGCCATCCGCATTACAGTGTATAGCTGCAAGGTGTTTCACATGAAGCGATACTCTGGGGACCGGGCAGTGCGAGTAGCAAACTATATTGCGGGGGTTGCAGTTAGGCAACACTACACTAATTTAACGCGTCGTATGACAATTACAGAGCAGGTTAAGGCCCAACGTATGTTGGGTTAAGGCCCAACGTGTGTTGGGTTAAGGCCCAACGTGTGTTGGGTTAAGGCCCAACGTGTGTTGGGTTAAGGCCCAACGTGTGTTGGGTTAAGGCCCAACGTGTGTTGGGTTAAGGCCCAACGTGTGTTGGGTTAAGGCCCAACGTGTGTTGGGTTAAGGCCCAACGTGTGTTGGGTTAAGGCCCAACGTGTGTTGGGTTAAGGCCCAACGTGTGTTGGGTTAAGGCCCAACGTGTGTTGGGTTAAGGCCCAACGTGTGTTGGGTTAAGGCCCAACGTGTGTTGGGTTAAGGCCCAACGTGTGTTGGGTTAAGGCCCAACGTGTGTTGGGTTAAGGCCCAACGTGTGTTGGGTTAAGGCCCAACGTGTGTTGGGTTAAGGCCCAACGTGTGTTGGGTTAAGGCCCAACGTGTGTTGGGTTAAGGCCCAACGTGTGTTGGGTTAAGGCCCAACGTGTGTTGGGTTGAGGCCCAACGTGTGTTGGGTTGAGGCGCAACATAGGTTAGGTTGAGGCGCAACATAGGTTAGGTTGAGGCGCAACATGGGTTAGGTTGAGGCGCAACATGGGTTAGGTTAAGGCGCAACATGGGTTAGGTTAAGGCGCAACATGGGTTAGGTTAAGGCGCAACATGGGTTAGGTTAAGGCGCAACATGGGTTAGGTTAAGGCGCAACATGGGTTAGGTTAAGGCGCAACATGGGTTAGGTTAAGGCGCAACATGGGTTAGGTTAAGGCGCAACATGGGTTAGGTTAAGGCGCAACATGGGTTAGGTTAAGGCGCAACATGGGTTAGGTTAAGGCGCAACATGGGTTAGGTTAAGGCGCAACATGGGTTAGGTTAAGGCGCAACATAGGTTAGGTTAAGGCGCAACATGGGTTAGGTTAAGGCGCAACATGGGTTAGGTTAAGGTACAATATGGGTTAGGTTAAGGTACAATATGGGTTAGGTTAAGGTACAATATGGGTTAGGTTAAGGCGCAACATAGGTTAGGTTAAGGCGCAACATAGGTTAGGTTAAGGCGCAACATAGGTTAGGTTAAGGCGCAACATAGGTTAGGTTAAGGCACAACACGGGTTAGGTTAAGGTACAACACGGGTTAGGTTAAGGTACAACACGGGTTAGGTTAAGGTACAACACGGGTTAGGTTAAGGTACAACACGGGTTAGGTTAAGGTACAACACGGGTTAGGTTAAGGTACAACACGGGTTAGGTTAAGGTACAACACGGGTTAGGTTAAGGTACAACACGGGTTAGGTTAAGGTACAACACGGGTTAGGTTAAGGTACAACACGGGTTAGGTTAAGGCACAACACGGGTTAGGTTAAGGCACAATACGGGTTAGGTTAAGGCACAACACGGGTTAGGTTAAGGCACAACACGGGTTAGGTTAAGGCACAACACGGGTTAGGTTAAGGCACAATACGGGTTAGGTTAAGGCACAATACGGGTTAGGTTAAGGCACAATACGGGTTAGGTTAAGGCACAATACGGGTTAGGTTAAGGCACAATACGGGTTAGGTTAAGGCACAATACGGGTTAGGTTAAGGCACAATACGGGTTAGGTTAAGGCACAATACGGGTTAGGTTAAGGCACAATACGGGTTAGGTTAAGGCACAATACGGGTTAGGTTAAGGCACAATACGGGTTAGGTTAAGGCACAATACGGGTTAGGTTAAGGCACAATACGGGTTAGGTTAAGGCACAATACGGGTTAGGTTAAGGCACAATACGGGTTAGGTTAAGGCACAATACGGGTTAGGTTAAGGCACAATACGGGTTAGGTTAAGGTACACATTGTTGTAAGGAAAGGTGTTTTGGGGGGGGGGGGCCGGTTTGTTGATTGTGATTATCGTAAGTAAATGACTGCGGCATCATCTGATTTGGCACGTCAGGGTGCACCTTTGGCTCATGACAGGCGGCGCTCTGATTCCATGCTTGTGGCAGACCTGTGTCTTTCATTCCTGCCATTGTTTTTGTGGTGTGACAGGAGGCAGTATTGTGATGTTGGGTGCACCCCTGTGTAGGACATGTGTGGGTGTTGGTGGCTTAGCTGAGCAATGGTGGTTGTCGGAAGGGTGGGATATTCTGTTTTCCGAGTGGACCTCCCGGTCTGGTTATGATAGTGTGGATTGTCTAATGTGGCAGAGAGGATGCACTGGGTGTTGTTCCATGCTGGTGCTTACATATTGTCTGTGTGCCTGTTACAGGCAGAGAGTAGTGCGTGATAAGAGTGTCTGGCTGACGTGTGATTGTGAGCAGAGTCTTTCAGCATGTATACGGACAGTTGTATACATTATCTGTATTCTGATGGCTCTATCTATTACTAATCAGCGCCGTGTATACGTTTAATCCGGTTCCAGTCGAAACTATTGTATCTCTGTACATTAGTGACACGGCGAGCCCGCTATGTAGTTACTCGTCTCGGCAGCTTCCACCGGTGTATGGCAAATGATTATAAGGAATCAGTCTAGTCGTCAATACCGATAGTGTGACGTCACATGTCTGGGGTGGGGGACGCTGCGCCCTTCCGGTGGGTCATGGCCTAGGAAGACTCTTCCCACGCAGGGGGGCTTGGACTGTCATTGACTCTTCCGAGTAATATACTTGCCGTACGTTTTTGCGACTGCGAGTGCAACGCTCACCGGTACCGACATGGATGGAGCGCCTCCTAGCTGCCGCTGAGCATCTGCATTCGTACAGAGAGCAACGCGATCGCGTCTGTAGCTCGTACGTGGTACAGCTCGCAGCTCATGTATATGGACAGCGGGAATGTCGCATATTGGACATAACTCTTCATGAAACGCACGTTATAGGGGTGGATTGCACATTGCGAGTGCGAGCAAAGTCCGCCGTTCATCCGCTGGAGTTGCGAGTTGGGCGGTTGGGGTGGGGAACGAACGGGTGCAGGTGGAGTGATTGCCGGTCCACGACTTCGTGCGGCAGAG
>NW_025726203.1:2827500-2832500 GCF_021461395.2 Schistocerca americana | reverse complement strand
AGGATTTAAAGTGTACTCATTCCGATTACGGGGCCTCGGATGAGTCCCGTATCGTTATTTTTCGTCACTACCTCCCCGTGCCGGGAGTGGGTAATTTGCGCGCCTGCTGCCTTCCTTGGATGTGGTAGCCGTTTCTCAGGCTCCCTCTCCGGAATCGAACCCTGATTCCCCGTTACCCGCTACAACCATGGTAGGCGCAGAACCTACCATCGACAGTTGATAAGGCAGACATTTGAAAGATGCGTCGCCGGTACGAGGACCGTGCGATCAGCCCAAAGTTATTCAGAGTCACCAAGGCAAACGGACCGGACGAGCCGACCGATTGGTTTTGATCTAATAAAAGCGTCCCTTCCATCTCTGGTCGGGACTCTGTTTGCATGTATTAGCTCTAGAATTACCACAGTTATCCAAGTAACGTGGGTACGATCTAAGGAACCATAACTGATTTAATGAGCCATTCGCGGTTTCACCTTAATGCGGCTTGTACTGAGACATGCATGGCTTAATCTTTGAGACAAGCATATGACTACTGGCAGGATCAACCAGGGAGCTGCGTCAACTAGAGCTGAGCAGCCGGCCGCCCGGGAGTGTGTCCCGGGGGCCCGCGCGAACACGCAAGCGTCCGCTCAATTATTCTGCAAACAGGAGGAGGCTGAGCTCCCCTGCACAATACACCTCGAAACCCTCTCAGGTCCCGGCGGCGCGCAGCGCCGTCCTAAGTACTTGGTCGGGTTCGAGAGTGGCGCAATCGCCCGGAGTTTGGCGAGTAGACGCTTTAGGTGCGACCACCCGTGCTCCCAACTGAGCTTGCCGCTGCCGACAGAGGCCCGGGAGCGTGCTGTCGTGGCATTGCCGGCGGGAGACAACACGCGCCACCTACGGTGGCCGGCAGCTCCAACGCCAGCGCCACAGAAGGACAAAAGCCCCACTTGGGTGCCGAAGCGAACTCTCCCAGCACAGCGCACGCGCCAACACGTCCGCACAGCTGCGATACAATCCACCTGCGAGAACCGCAGAGGCGACCGAGCAGCAGACGGCGTCGCGGCGCCGAGCGCCGGGCGGCGGCGCATCCTCAGCGCACACAGTCCTCAATCGGACCAGCACACTGCAGATGTCCACCGCGCTTCGCACCGGGCCCGCGAGGACCTACTTTGGCCGCACGGCGCCGCGTGCAGGGTGCGCCGGCGCGCAGCTGCGCCGCCTGCCGCCTCCGTCGGCCGGCGCGCCTGCCACTGGCCGCCCCCACCAGCCGGCTGTAGCGCGTGCGCCCACGCACCGCGCGGCCAGCACGCCGGGAGGCCCCCCCTCACCGGCCGGGGACGGTCCCACCCAGCCACCGCCGCGTATCGCTTCACACCCACATGCCATTCACGTTCGTGGGCATGGTGGGTATCGCTGAAACAACCGGTTGGTAGCTCAACCGATCGTCGCCATCACTGATTCACCTCTAGCGAGAACAACCGCACCACAACGGTTTACCAGTTGTTCATTTGCGTAACGTCACCAGCAAACGTAGACGTCCATCGCCATTTGCAAATTCAACGATTGTTGCATGCCTGTGTCAGGTGTCACGACACACTATGTCTGCCCACATACACGCAACAACATGTGCACGCTTCGCGAACACGTGGAAGGTGGCCCCCGTACGTATGCGATGTCCATTGCGCGAACGACTGTCAACCGGCCTCTGTCGCATGTCGCAGATGTGGAACGCAGTGCACCATGCTATCACGGTGTGTGAGAGGAGACGACTACGTCTGACAACACGCGCCACTACATCAACAGACGGCTCATGCTGATCGCCATCCACGGCATACCATACTGCAATCCAGCTCTTATAGGGAGACGACACGTAGCTGAGTGCACAATATTTGGACCGTATGGTTCGCCGTTGTTGGCGCAGTCGTGGTACGGTCACACATGTACCACGATGTATCATTCAGTACATGAGGACCAATGTGCAGTACAGTGTGTGATTTGGACGTACAACATCAGCGGACAGTTGACACAAGCCGTACCACAACGTAGGCTGTGCTTCGCCATGCGAATGCCAATGAACAACTGCGAAGGGCATTGAGCATGTACGTCCTACTGCCATCCGCATTACAGTGTATAGCTGCAAGGTGTTTCACATGAAGCGATACTCTGGGGACCGGGCAGTGCGAGTAGCAAACTATATTGCGGGGGTTGCAGTTAGGCAACACTACACTAATTTAACGCGTCGTATGACAATTACAGAGCAGGTTAAGGCCCAACGTGTGTTGGGTTAAGGCCCAACGTGTGTTGGGTTAAGGCCCAACGTGTGTTGGGTTAAGGCCCAACGTGTGTTGGGTTAAGGCCCAACGTGTGTTGGGTTAAGGCCCAACGTGTGTTGGGTTAAGGCCCAACGTGTGTTGGGTTAAGGCCCAACGTGTGTTGGGTTAAGGCCCAACGTGTGTTGGGTTAAGGCCCAACGTGTGTTGGGTTAAGGCCCAACGTGTGTTGGGTTAAGGCCCAACGTGTGTTGGGTTAAGGCCCAACGTGTGTTGGGTTAAGGCCCAACGTGTGTTGGGTTAAGGCCCAACGTGTGTTGGGTTAAGGCCCAACGTGTGTTGGGTTAAGGCCCAACGTGTGTTGGGTTAAGGCCCAACGTGTGTTGGGTTGAGGCCCAACGTGTGTTGGGTTGAGGCGCAACATAGGTTAGGTTGAGGCGCAACATAGGTTAGGTTGAGGCGCAACATGGGTTAGGTTAAGGCGCAACATGGGTTAGGTTAAGGCGCAACATGGGTTAGGTTAAGGCGCAACATGGGTTAGGTTAAGGCGCAACATGGGTTAGGTTAAGGCGCAACATGGGTTAGGTTAAGGCGCAACATGGGTTAGGTTAAGGCGCAACATGGGTTAGGTTAAGGCGCAACATGGGTTAGGTTAAGGCGCAACATGGGTTAGGTTAAGGCGCAACATGGGTTAGGTTAAGGCGCAACATGGGTTAGGTTAAGGCGCAACATGGGTTAGGTTAAGGCGCAACATGGGTTAGGTTAAGGCGCAACATAGGTTAGGTTAAGGCGCAACATGGGTTAGGTTAAGGCGCAACATGGGTTAGGTTAAGGTACAATATGGGTTAGGTTAAGGTACAATATGGGTTAGGTTAAGGTACAATATGGGTTAGGTTAAGGCGCAACATAGGTTAGGTTAAGGCGCAACATAGGTTAGGTTAAGGCGCAACATAGGTTAGGTTAAGGCGCAACATAGGTTAGGTTAAGGCACAACACGGGTTAGGTTAAGGTACAACACGGGTTAGGTTAAGGTACAACACGGGTTAGGTTAAGGTACAACACGGGTTAGGTTAAGGTACAACACGGGTTAGGTTAAGGTACAACACGGGTTAGGTTAAGGTACAACACGGGTTAGGTTAAGGTACAACACGGGTTAGGTTAAGGTACAACACGGGTTAGGTTAAGGCACAACACGGGTTAGGTTAAGGCACAATACGGGTTAGGTTAAGGCACAACACGGGTTAGGTTAAGGCACAACACGGGTTAGGTTAAGGCACAACACGGGTTAGGTTAAGGCACAATACGGGTTAGGTTAAGGCGCAATACGGGTTAGGTTAAGGCACAATACGGGTTAGGTTAAGGCACAATACGGGTTAGGTTAAGGCACAATACGGGTTAGGTTAAGGCACAATACGGGTTAGGTTAAGGCACAATACGGGTTAGGTTAAGGCACAATACGGGTTAGGTTAAGGCACAATACGGGTTAGGTTAAGGCACAATACGGGTTAGGTTAAGGCACAATACGGGTTAGGTTAAGGCACAATACGGGTTAGGTTAAGGCACAATACGGGTTAGGTTAAGGCACAATACGGGTTAGGTTAAGGCACAATACGGGTTAGGTTAAGGCACAATACGGGTTAGGTTAAGGCACAATACGGGTTAGGTTAAGGTACACATTGTTGTAAGGAAAGGTGTTTTGGGGGGGGGGGGCCGGTTTGTTGATTGTGATTATCGTAAGTAAATGACTGCGGCATCATCTGATTTGGCACGTCAGGGTGCACCTTTGGCTCATGACAGGCGGCGCTCTGATTCCATGCTTGTGGCAGACCTGTGTCTTTCATTCCTGCCATTGTTTTTGTGGTGTGACAGGAGGCAGTATTGTGATGTTGGGTGCACCCCTGTGTAGGACATGTGTGGGTGTTGGTGGCTTAGCTGAGCAATGGTGGTTGTCGGAAGGGTGGGATATTCTGTTTTCCGAGTGGACCTCCCGGTCTGGTTATGATAGTGTGGATTGTCTAATGTGGCAGAGAGGATGCACTGGGTGTTGTTCCATGCTGGTGCTTACATATTGTCTGTGTGCCTGTTACAGGCAGAGAGTAGTGCGTGATAAGAGTGTCTGGCTGACGTGTGATTGTGAGCAGAGTCTTTCAGCATGTATACGGACAGTTGTATACATTATCTGTATTCTGATGGCTCTATCTATTACTAATCAGCGCCGTGTATACGTTTAATCCGGTTCCAGTCGAAACTATTGTATCTCTGTACATTAGTGACACGGCGAGCCCGCTATGTAGTTACTCGTCTCGGCAGCTTCCACCGGTGTATGGCAAATGATTATAAGGAATCAGTCTAGTCGTCAATACCGATAGTGTGACGTCACATGTCTGGGGTGGGGGACGCTGCGCCCTTCCGGTGGGTCATGGCCTAGGAAGACTCTTCCCACGCAGGGGGGCTTGGACTGTCATTGACTCTTCCGAGTAATATACTTGCCGTACGTTTTTGCGACTGCGAGTGCAACGCTCACCGGTACCGACATGGATGGAGCGCCTCCTAGCTGCCGCTGAGCATCTGCATTCGTACAGAGAGCAACGCGATCGCGTCTGTAGCTCGTACGTGGTACAGCTCGCAGCTCATGTATATGGACAGCGGGAATGTCGCATATTGGACATAACTCTTCATGAAACGCACGTTATAGGGGTGGATTGCACATTGCGAGTGCGAGCAAAGTCCGCCGTTCATCCGCTGGAG
>NW_025726203.1:2815000-2822500 GCF_021461395.2 Schistocerca americana | reverse complement strand
CCAACTGCATCTCATCGTCTGAGTCAGGTCGGTCGTCAGGTAGGAGCGCACGAAGCAGCTCCTCGGCCGTTTCCAGCCAGTTGGTCGTCATCTGGTCCGAGTCTCCTATTGTCACAGTAGAGAGATGCATTGGTGAGTGTATCTTTTCACATATTATTTTGTACGGTGTACCCCATGGATCAAGAGCCAAGTGAGACGTTACGAAATCTTCCCAACTCTGTTGACGATGTTGGAGTAAGGTTTCTTTAAATATGCTTTTCTTCTGTCTGTATATAGTGAGATGATATTGTCTTTCCTCCATGGTGAAAGACCTTTGATAATTGCGGCGCGCCCTTCTCATAGACTGCCGGAGCCCAGTCAGCTCTGGAGTCCATGGAGAAGTCATCTTACGGATGAGACGCCTTCTCATCGGTATTGCCACGGCGACAGCCGCCCTGATTGATGCTGTTAATGCCCCAACGGCCTCTTCTATGTCGATGTCTTCGTCTTCCAACTCTGGAGGGTTAAATTCCGCCTCTAGGAGATCCCAATTGGCTCTCCCGTAATCAAGTTGCATGGTCCACCTCTCTGGTGCCTGTTGTATTTCATGTACCAATGTAAATTCAATAGTATTATGATCGCTTGTTGTATGGTTTTCTAATACATGCCAATCATGAATTTTGTTTGCAATATTAATGGAGCTTAACGTTACATCAATATGTGAAGCTGCCCCAGCTCTACTCCTATAAGTAGGAGGATTGCCGGGGAGATTTGCTACATTTAAATTAAATTCCATAATAACATCCTCAAGGGCAATGCCCCTTGGGTCCTGTGTTCGGCTATACCAGAGAGGGGACTTAGCATTACTGTCCATCGAGATTATGATTGACTTCCCTTGTAGGGCTCTCAATATGGTAATAAGCTGCCTTAAGTAGATATCAATTGGATCACGAAACTGACAATAGATATTTATCAGGTACCAAAACGAGTTTAGGTGATTTATTTCTACGACTATTATGTGTTCTGTACAGAATTGTGTTAGCACTGTGGTTTTTATCGTATTGTTGAGAATAACTACAGCTGTCATTGGACTCTGTCCAAATGTTATTACTTGTGCTGTAATGGGAAAGCCCAAGGATCTCCCAGAGGCAGTACTTGGTTCTTGTATCAGTACTACATCTATTTTGTTTTCTTCAGAAAGCCTACACAGCTCTTGCATGACTAGGGAGCTTTTCATTGCATTGACTTGGTAGCACTTAATAATCGTCCGGATATTTGGTATATACCATGCTATTCGGCCAGGTCTGAGCAGGGTCATATGTTATTCTCCCGTACATCTTGACAAGTTCATTATATGTTTTCGTAAGATCAAATTTCCTTCCCCGCCTCTCGTATACTTTAGTGACTAGTTCTTTTAATTGTTCATAGTCATGGGGAATATTCACCGCCGCTAGCTGGACGCAGTCTACATCCTCCAGAGTTGGAAATGTGATCTTGTTCCCTCTCGGGTGCCCAGCTCTGACCAACTGCCTCAGAGCAGCCATCATCAATGTCTGGTTCTCCAACCTACCAAGCTGCAATGTTTCACTACAAATATTATATATGTTCCCTGGCGGGCATGTGTTGTAATTAGGTGTATTTACAGTTACAGAGCCATCACCAGCTAGTTCTCCTACAGTTTTGTTATCTACTTTTAATCCCAAAGAACCATCACCAAGAGTTAATTGTTTATTATCTACTTCATGCACACTGACTATTGAATGACAATTTTCGGTGTCTTCTGCTAGAGTCACCAGCGGCGTCGTCTCCAAGGCTAGGGGAACCCCAGCCAAACGGGAGTCTCGCGCCGCACCTTCCTCTGCCTTCATAAATGAAGCTGGTAGACTTCTCCTAGCCAGGAAGGACCCGGCTTGGCAGGAGAAGTCGGCTGTCGGTGGCCGCACTGGTGGGACTGGGAGTGTATAAGTACTCCCCTCCTCCACCTCCTCGGCCATTTTGGTTGGAGGCCGCCTGCTGGCCGCCAGGAAGGACCCGGCTTGGCAGGAGGCTTCCGTCATTTCTGGCTGCACCAATGGAACTGGGAGAGTATAAATACTCCCCTCTTTCGCCTCTGTGGTCGCTGTAGGCGGCGGGCATCCCCCAGCAGCCGGGGCGGTCTCGGCCTGGCAGGAGGGGTCCGGCGTCAGCAGCTGCACCGGTGGAGTTGGGAGTGTGCACACACTTCCCTCCGTCGCCTCGGCAGCCGCCGTCACCAGTTGCCCCTCCCCAAGGACCAGGACAGACCCCGCCCGGGAGGAGGAAGCCGCCATCTCGCGCTGCTCTGGTGCACCTGTAACAGTATAAGACCTCCCCTCCACCCCAGTACAATCGTCCAAGGACAGATGAGATAATCTTAATTTTCTCCACCTATTCGCATCCCTTAGCGACTTACTTGGTGATTTGTGTTTTGTTATGTTATAGCTAGTCGCCATAATCGGTTCTTTGTATCAGTCTTTGGATCAGTAGTTTATACGTTAGGCACTCCTTCCCTGGAGTGTGACACGTTCTCTTCCTGTATTTACAGGGGATGCAGACAGGTGTTTGTTTACAATTCCTTTTGTCATGACCGTCCTCTCCACAGTTGTGGCATACTGGTGCTTCAAATGTGCAGTATTTTGCCACATGGCCATAATCCTGGCACTTGGAACATTTGGCCAGTGCCGTATAATCCTTTGTGGGTATCGCATTGTACCCTATGTACAGTCTGTTCGTCTTAATTATTTCTTTTCTGAGGTCGGGGGCTATCTCCACCGCGTGGTGTACAGTTGATCTGTCTCGCGGGCCTGCCTTAAATCTTGGCTTGAATTTTTCCAGGAACTCTTCTCGAGTCATTTTGTCTTCAAAATTCTGTTCGTATACACAGTCCGTGACATCGTCAGCTGTCATATACGAGGGGACATCGTATAACATCATAAGGGGTCTTCGTTTTCTCGGTTTTTCACATGTAAAGTTCTCCTTCACTTTTGGGTTATTTATTAATTTTTCACTATCCTCAGGAGAGGCTAGTTCCACTATCAGTATGTTTTTAGTTGTCCTAACTTGATTTATTTTTATTTTATCAATCCGGGGATTCACACTCTTTTCAAATCGTTCTTTTACCTTCCGTACGTCTTCACCTTTCTTTGGTTTCACAAATACTGTGGGAACGGTTTTTTCTAAATTAATTTTTATTGTTTCTTGTACAGTCCGTTTCGGCTGTACTGGCACAGCTGCAGCTGCAGCATATGACTTCTTAGGTTGTTGTTGTTGTTCTTTTCTCAACCTTTCATTTTCTTCTTTTACTTCGGCATACTGACCTTCGAGCCTAGCATGAGCCAGAGCCCAGGTGGCTATATTCTCCTTAATGGCTCTAATCTGCTCTGCATTAATCTTCCCATGCTTAACGCTTCTGTCGAAAAGACGCAGGAAATACGCGTGTCGCTCCGCGACACTCATCTCATCAAATTCTCCTATTGGAGCGTCTTGCTCCGCATGCGCATAATCACTCTCCATATTTTCAGCCATTATTCCAGAAGAGTGACAAAGTGTGGAGGCCCGTCTCTTTCCCCGGACCGGCCTCTCTGGCATGGGGGGAGGCTATCTGCAGCTCGCTCACCAGTCCCGCCCCCTGACCAAGAGCCTTATGAGCTGCTGGGTTTAGCGCGCCGTTTCCAGCGTACTAGTCCCCTTCCACGATCACATCACTGGAGATTTCACCCGTCCCTCCCCGGCAAATGCCCATCGCATTCCGGAGAGGCGGATTCACCTCTCGGCCTTCGCCCCCTAATAGGCCGAGTTTCCACCATCAGGCCAAGGACCCAGCCCTACCCAGGTGCTGGGTCGGTCCCCCAGACGTTCGGGGGTCTGGCCCCATCTAACCTAGCCAGGGACATGTCACCATGCCCTGGCTTGGCGGAACGTGTCCGGGACATCCCGTTCACGGCGATGAGCCTATGCCGGCTCAGGCCGCGATCCCTCCCCAGCAAATGTGACCGTAGGAAGACAGGGCACCGATGTTGTTGTGCCCTGTGCAGGGACAGATGTTGTGTCCCTTCTAGCGCAACTTCCCCTGCGCCACGCACCCTTTGCTTTCGCTTTGGGTTGGGGGACATTTAACGTCGTCCAAGACGTGAGGAACTGCAGCAGCCAGACTGCAGGGTTCCGGGATCGTCGTGAGACTTACCCTCATACCCTCGCCCAGCCACCGCGCTCAACTCAGGAGAGACCGGTGTCGTGTCTCTCGTAACGCAGCTCCCCCTGCGCCATGCACCCTTTGCTTTCGCTTGGGTTGGGGGCATTTAACGTCCTGCCAGGACGGGAGTTTTACGTCCTGCCTTGACACAACGACAACCCACACCTATCAACGCAGCCCGGAAGGTGTTAAAGGAGTCAGTCCGGGTCTTATACGTGGAGTTTGACATCAACGAGACGGTGCGGCACTCAAACCCGAGTTACGTTCCCCGGAGGGTCTCCACACGTACCGGGGGATCATGACCGACCATGTCTCACCCACCGCTTTTGATAATTCACGGTGGGCCAGTGCGGACCAGTGTGGGTTGCACCCAGTTAAGGGCTAGCCTTTTAACGTCATGCATGGACGGCCCATCCCGTGTTAGCTTCACCCCATCAAGGGGGTTACTGAGCTATGGGGCCACGACAAGGCCACGGGATTGGACATTACGGTCCCCGCCCCACTCAGGTTCCTCCGAGCCCTGATGCGATCGTCGAATTCAGGGAATCAGAGGGTCTCCTGGCGGTTTTAACCCAGTTATGGAAGGCAACACACCTTCCCCGGGTGGCGCCACGCAGACCGATTTCCCATAGTAGATAGGGACAGCGGGAATCTCGTTAATCCATTCATGCGCGTCACTAATTAGATGACGAGGCATTTGGCTACTCAAGAGCCGTCTTTATTCAATTACTTGAATAACACAAAAATATATACATATACATATATAATGCGTGGCAGGTGTTTGACGCCATGTCCGCCACCGAGGTGGGGACTTACAGGGCGGTACCACAAGATAAAAGTATAAAACTAACATACACATATACATATATATTATGTGCGGAAGAACAACAAAAACACAAATTAAAGACATAAAGAAGGAAGAACAAAGACGGTTTATTCCTCCTGTGGATAGGCCCCAGGAGTCAAGGCGAAGAAAATAACCAGCATCCTATCCGACGCCGGCTCGCTCCATCGGACTGTGCGCCGTCATATATTCGAAAATGCGATAGCTCGTGCAGCCGCTTTGCAGTACTCTCGTGCTAAGCACCGCCAGTTCTCGGGGTCTAAATCCAAGTGCGGAGAGATCTCCGGCCGACGCTGGAGACCATACACCCCTCCAATTCAATGTCGCGGTGGACACTGTAACCTCCTCAACGTCACGGTGCAGGTTGGAGATGGCACGCCTGATGGACGGCGTGTTGTAGTAGGCCGCTTTCTCGGAGTGACACCAGTCGAGCCGGAGATGGTCTCCGACTACCTGGGCGTCAATGACGCGGGCGATGCCGTCTTTAACCGCCACCACGTCAGGCTTGCGGATTCCCTCAGGTGTGCGGAGGTGGGGCTCCACAGAGACGTTGAAGCCCCTCTGCGCGAGTCCACGGGCGACATAGCGCACGATCGCGTCATGCCGCTTAACCCGGGACCCGTGCGTCCTGAAGCAAGCCTGTAAGACGTGGTTGGCGGTCTCTACGGCCTGGCAGCCCGCGCGGCATCTGGTGTCCGCCTCCCGCCCGCGACTGCGCCGTGCCTTCGTGGGGAAGGCGTTGATGCGGGCGCGGAGAGCGTCGATGAAGTTACGCCCAGATAGCAGGCGACTGGTGTCAGCGACCCACTGGTGTTGCCCCTTGACGGCGGCGGAAGATGACAGCGCCGCACCGTCAAAGGCAACGTGCAGGCGCGCGGCCCACATCTCTCCAACCTGCGTCGACGATTTGAGGAGGTGGCCCTCCCACATAAGATGCCGCTCCAGCGCCTCAATCTCACGCTGCACCTCGTCCCGGCCTGCACCGTCGGCGGCTGGCCCAATCCTCTTCAGCGCCAGGAGACGGGACCGGCGAAGTGTTGGCCCCATCCATCGGCATGATGGGATGCCGAGGCCTCCCTGGGCTACAGGAGCGTGGAAGTAGCCCAGGGGAGTGTCCGCCGGAAGGCGGAACCATCTCCTGACGGCGGCACGGATGGTCACATCTGCCGCTTTCAACGCACCCACACGGGTGCGGCTGAGGGCCAGCCCATGGTACAGGCCAGGCAGAAGTACGGTGGTGAGGGCGTGGAGGCGCTGTTGCGGCTTGAGCGGAGCTCGGGAGATGACGTCCAGCTGCTCCACCAGGTGGCGTCGTGGGTTGAAAACGCAGCGACCAGCGGTGGAGAATTGCAGTCCCAGGTACCGGAAGGTTTCACCCACACGTAGGGCGGGCACGGTGGCGTTGCCCGCTTTGAAGGTAACGTCGGCGTCGACCTTCACCTTCTTGTCGCGCCCAGACGCGACTAAGGCGAGGGTGAAACACTTCCGGGCGTTGATCTGCAGCCCCAGATGGGCGAGGGCTGCGACGGCTGCGTCGATGAGGGACTGCAATCCCCTCGCGGTCGATGCAAAAAGCAGGACGTCATCTGCGAAGGCCGCAGCGTTAACTCTGCGACCAAGGATCCGAGCTCCGATGTGGGAGGGAAGTTGACTCAAAACATAGTCCACCGCAAAATTGAAAAGGAGGGGGGAGAGGGGGTCACCCTGACGCACACCCCTAGCCGGCTGCAGGGGCACGCCCACGTCGGCGCCGCCCGCTATCACCGTCGTGCTACCCTCGTAACACCTTTCGACGTACTCAATAAAGCAATCCGGCAGGCCATGAGCCCTCAGCACGGGGCGGAGGGCGGCATGGTCCACCGAATCGAACGCTTTAGAGACGTCGATCGATGCCACAAAAACAGAGCGACAGGAGCGGACTGCGTCGGTGAGAGCAGTGTCCAAGATGAAGGTGTTTTCCAACATCCCATCCCGGGGGATGAATGCCCGCTGACGTTCGTCCACAGCACATGCAAGCATCAGGCGTGACGCGAGAACCTTGTGAAAGGTCCGCGCCAACACCGAGCAGACCGTAATGGGGCGAAAGTCAGCGGGGGATGTTGGTGCAGCCGTTTTGGGGAGAAGTGACGTCCGGGCGCGAAGCAGACGCTCGGGGAGGGCGCGGGCCAGGAGGAAGAGGTTCAAGAGTTTCACCAGGACTTCATGCGGCAGGCGCCGCAGCTCCGCTGGAGTCAGGCCGTCCGGCCCGGCTGCCGATCCCCTGGGCGGCAAGGCAGCAGCGACCTCCTCACGTGTGACCGGCCCCCATAGGCACTCAGGAGCGACAGGCTCCGAGTGCGGGAGAAGGCGGTCACGGATGAAGCCGGCGGTGGAGATCGGCTTCTTCGTGAAGAGGTCCGCCCAGAAGTCCAGCAGACCGGGGATGTCGGGTGGCGGCTGCAGCAGGGTGCCGTCCAGCAAGCCGCGC
>NW_025726203.1:2805000-2810000 GCF_021461395.2 Schistocerca americana | reverse complement strand
ATGAGTCCCGTATCGTTATTTTTCGTCACTACCTCCCCGTGCCGGGAGTGGGTAATTTGCGCGCCTGCTGCCTTCCTTGGATGTGGTAGCCGTTTCTCAGGCTCCCTCTCCGGAATCGAACCCTGATTCCCCGTTACCCGTTACAACCATGGTAGGCGCAGAACCTACCATCGACAGTTGATAAGGCAGACATTTGAAAGATGCGTCGCCGGTACGAGGACCGTGCGATCAGCCCAAAGTTATTCAGAGTCACCAAGGCAAACGGACCGGACGAGCCGACCGATTGGTTTTGATCTAATAAAAGCGTCCCTTCCATCTCTGGTCGGGACTCTGTTTGCATGTATTAGCTCTAGAATTACCACAGTTATCCAAGTAACGTGGGTACGATCTAAGGAACCATAACTGATTTAATGAGCCATTCGCGGTTTCACCTTAATGCGGCTTGTACTGAGACATGCATGGCTTAATCTTTGAGACAAGCATATGACTACTGGCAGGATCAACCAGGGAGCTGCGTCAACTAGAGCTGAGCAGCCGGCCGCCCGGGAGTGTGTCCCGGGGGCCCGCGCGAACACGCAAGCGTCCGCTCAATTATTCTGCAAACAGGAGGAGGCTGAGCTCCCCTGCACAATACACCTCGAAACCCTCTCAGGTCCCGGCGGCGCGCAGCGCCGTCCTAAGTACTTGGTCGGGTTCGAGAGTGGCGCAATCGCCCGGAGTTTGGCGAGTAGACGCTTTAGGTGCGACCACCCGTGCTCCCAACTGAGCTTGCCGCTGCCGACAGAGGCCCGGGAGCGTGCTGTCGTGGCATTGCCGGCGGGAGACAACACGCGCCACCTACGGTGGCCGGCAGCTCCAACGCCAGCGCCACAGAAGGACAAAAGCCCCACTTGGGTGCCGAAGCGAACTCTCCCAGCACAGCGCACGCGCCAACACGTCCGCACAGCTGCGATACAATCCACCTGCGAGAACCGCAGAGGCGACCGAGCAGCAGACGGCGTCGCGGCGCCGAGCGCCGGGCGGCGGCGCATCCTCAGCGCACACAGTCCTCAATCGGACCAGCACACTGCAGATGTCCACCGCGCTTCGCACCGGGCCCGCGAGGACCTACTTTGGCCGCACGGCGCCGCGTGCAGGGTGCGCCGGCGCGCAGCTGCGCCGCCTGCCGCCTCCGTCGGCCGGCGCGCCTGCCACTGGCCGCCCCCACCAGCCGGCTGTAGCGCGTGCGCCCACGCACCGCGCGGCCAGCACGCCGGGAGGCCCCCCCTCACCGGCCGGGGACGGTCCCACCCAGCCACCGCCGCGTATCGCTTCACACCCACATGCCATTCACGTTCGTGGGCATGGTGGGTATCGCTGAAACAACCGGTTGGTAGCTCAACCGATCGTCGCCATCACTGATTCACCTCTAGCGAGAACAACCGCACCACAACGGTTTACCAGTTGTTCATTTGCGTAACGTCACCAGCAAACGTAGACGTCCATCGCCATTTGCAAATTCAACGATTGTTGCATGCCTGTGTCAGGTGTCACGACACACTATGTCTGCCCACATACACGCAACAACATGTGCACGCTTCGCGAACACGTGGAAGGTGGCCCCCGTACGTATGCGATGTCCATTGCGCGAACGACTGTCAACCGGCCTCTGTCGCATGTCGCAGATGTGGAACGCAGTGCACCATGCTATCACGGTGTGTGAGAGGAGACGACTACGTCTGACAACACGCGCCACTACATCAACAGACGGCTCATGCTGATCGCCATCCACGGCATACCATACTGCAATCCAGCTCTTATAGGGAGACGACACGTAGCTGAGTGCACAATATTTGGACCGTATGGTTCGCCGTTGTTGGCGCAGTCGTGGTACGGTCACACATGTACCACGATGTATCATTCAGTACATGAGGACCAATGTGCAGTACAGTGTGTGATTTGGACGTACAACATCAGCGGACAGTTGACACAAGCCGTACCACAACGTAGGCTGTGCTTCGCCATGCGAATGCCAATGAACAACTGCGAAGGGCATTGAGCATGTACGTCCTACTGCCATCCGCATTACAGTGTATAGCTGCAAGGTGTTTCACATGAAGCGATACTCTGGGGACCGGGCAGTGCGAGTAGCAAACTATATTGCGGGGGTTGCAGTTAGGCAACACTACACTAATTTAACGCGTCGTATGACAATTACAGAGCAGGTTAAGGCCCAACGTGTGTTGGGTTAAGGCCCAACGTGTGTTGGGTTAAGGCCCAACGTGTGTTGGGTTAAGGCCCAACGTGTGTTGGGTTAAGGCCCAACGTGTGTTGGGTTAAGGCCCAACGTGTGTTGGGTTAAGGCCCAACGTGTGTTGGGTTAAGGCCCAACGTGTGTTGGGTTAAGGCCCAACGTGTGTTGGGTTAAGGCCCAACGTGTGTTGGGTTAAGGCCCAACGTGTGTTGGGTTAAGGCCCAACGTGTGTTGGGTTAAGGCCCAACGTGTGTTGGGTTAAGGCCCAACGTGTGTTGGGTTAAGGCCCAACGTGTGTTGGGTTAAGGCCCAACGTGTGTTGGGTTAAGGCCCAACGTGTGTTGGGTTGAGGCCCAACGTGTGTTGGGTTGAGGCGCAACATAGGTTAGGTTGAGGCGCAACATGGGTTAGGTTAAGGCGCAACATGGGTTAGGTTAAGGCGCAACATGGGTTAGGTTAAGGCGCAACATGGGTTAGGTTAAGGCGCAACATGGGTTAGGTTAAGGCGCAACATGGGTTAGGTTAAGGCGCAACATGGGTTAGGTTAAGGCGCAACATGGGTTAGGTTAAGGCGCAACATGGGTTAGGTTAAGGCGCAACATGGGTTAGGTTAAGGCGCAACATGGGTTAGGTTAAGGCGCAACATGGGTTAGGTTAAGGCGCAACATGGGTTAGGTTAAGGCGCAACATAGGTTAGGTTAAGGCGCAACATGGGTTAGGTTAAGGCGCAACATGGGTTAGGTTAAGGTACAATATGGGTTAGGTTAAGGTACAATATGGGTTAGGTTAAGGTACAATATGGGTTAGGTTAAGGCGCAACATAGGTTAGGTTAAGGCGCAACATAGGTTAGGTTAAGGCGCAACATAGGTTAGGTTAAGGCACAACACGGGTTAGGTTAAGGTACAACACGGGTTAGGTTAAGGTACAACACGGGTTAGGTTAAGGTACAACACGGGTTAGGTTAAGGTACAACACGGGTTAGGTTAAGGTACAACACGGGTTAGGTTAAGGTACAACACGGGTTAGGTTAAAGGGTACAACACGGGTTAGGTTAAGGTACAACACGGGTTAGGTTAAGGTACAACACGGGTTAGGTTAAGGTACAACACGGGTTAGGTTAAGGCACAACACGGGTTAGGTTAAGGCACAATACGGGTTAGGTTAAGGCACAACACGGGTTAGGTTAAGGCACAACACGGGTTAGGTTAAGGCACAACACGGGTTACGTTAAGGCACAATACGGGTTAGGTTAAGGCACAATACGGGTTAGGTTAAGGCACAATACGGGTTAGGTTAAGGCACAATACGGGTTAGGTTAAGGCACAATACGGGTTAGGTTAAGGCACAATACGGGTTAGGTTAAGGCACAATACGGGTTAGGTTAAGGCACAATACGGGTTAGGTTAAGGCACAATACGGGTTAGGTTAAGGCACAATACGGGTTAGGTTAAGGCACAATACGGGTTAGGTTAAGGCACAATACGGGTTAGGTTAAGGCACACATTGTTGTAAGGAAAGGTGTTTTGGGGGGGGGGCCGGTTTGTTGATTGTGATTATCGTAAGTAAATGACTGCGGCATCATCTGATTTGGCACGTCAGGGTGCACCTTTGGCTCATGACAGGCGGCGCTCTGATTCCATGCTTGTGGCAGACCTGTGTCTTTCATTCCTGCCATTGTTTTTGTGGTGTGACAGGAGGCAGTATTGTGATGTTGGGTGCACCCCTGTGTAGGACATGTGTGGGTGTTGGTGGCTTAGCTGAGCAATGGTGGTTGTCGGAAGGGTGGGATATTCTGTTTTCCGAGTGGACCTCCCGGTCTGGTTATGATAGTGTGGATTGTCTAATGTGGCAGAGAGGATGCACTGGGTGTTGTTCCATGCTGGTGCTTACATATTGTCTGTGTGCCTGTTACAGGCAGAGAGTAGTGCGTGATAAGAGTGTCTGGCTGACGTGTGATTGTGAGCAGAGTCTTTCAGCATGTATACGGACAGTTGTATACATTATCTGTATTCTGATGGCTCTATCTATTACTAATCAGCGCCGTGTATACGTTTAATCCGGTTCCAGTCGAAACTATTGTATCTCTGTACATTAGTGACACGGCGAGCCCGCTATGTAGTTACTCGTCTCGGCAGCTTCCACCGGTGTATGGCAAATGATTATAAGGAATCAGTCTAGTCGTCAATACCGATAGTGTGACGTCACATGTCTGGGGTGGGGGACGCTGCGCCCTTCCGGTGGGTCATGGCCTAGGAAGACTCTTCCCACGCAGGGGGGCTTGGACTGTCATTGACTCTTCCGAGTAATATACTTGCCGTACGTTTTTGCGACTGCGAGTGCAACGCTCACCGGTACCGACATGGATGGAGCGCCTCCTAGCTGCCGCTGAGCATCTGCATTCGTACAGAGAGCAACGCGATCGCGTCTGTAGCTCGTACGTGGTACAGCTCGCAGCTCATGTATATGGACAGCGGGAATGTCGCATATTGGACATAACTCTTCATGAAACGCACGTTATAGGGGTGGATTGCACATTGCGAGTGCGAGCAAAGTCCGCCGTTCATCCGCTGGAGTTGCGAGTTGGGCGGTTGGGGTGGGGAACGAACGGGTGCAGGTGGAGTGATTGCCGGTCCACGACTTCGTGCGGCAGAGGCGCTGGCGTTGGGGTGCTGTTGTCGACAGAGGATGCAGGCTTTGTGGGTGGGGTCGAAAGAAGGGCACTGTGGGCCCATGGCTGTCTTAGTCGGCTTGGCGTCTCATAGATGA
>NW_025726203.1:2792500-2797500 GCF_021461395.2 Schistocerca americana | reverse complement strand
CTCTGTTTGCATGTATTAGCTCTAGAATTACCACAGTCATCCAAGTAACGTGGGTACGATCTAAGGAACCATAACTGATTTAATGAGCCATTCGCGGTTTCACCTTAATGCGGCTTGTACTGAGACATGCATGGCTTAATCTTTGAGACAAGCATATGACTACTGGCAGGATCAACCAGGGAGCTGCGTCAACTAGAGCTGAGCAGCCGGCCGCCCGGGAGTGTGTCCCGGGGGCCCGCGCGAACACGCAAGCGTCCGCTCAATTATTCTGCAAACAGGAGGAGGCTGAGCTCCCCTGCACAATACACCTCGAAACCCTCTCAGGTCCCGGCGGCGCGCAGCGCCGTCCTAAGTACTTGGTCGGGTTCGAGAGTGGCGCAATCGCCCGGAGTTTGGCGAGTAGACGCTTTAGGTGCGACCACCCGTGCTCCCAACTGAGCTTGCCGCTGCCGACAGAGGCCCGGGAGCGTGCTGTCGTGGCATTGCCGGCGGGAGACAACACGCGCCACCTACGGTGGCCGGCAGCTCCAACGCCAGCGCCACAGAAGGACAAAAGCCCACTTGGGTGCCGAAGCGAACTCTCCCAGCACAGCGCACGCGCCAACACGTCCGCACAGCTGCGATACAATCCACCTGCGAGAACCGCAGAGGCGACCGAGCAGCAGACGGCGTCGCGGCGCCGAGCGCCGGGCGGCGGCGCATCCTCAGCGCACACAGTCCTCAATCGGACCAGCACACTGCAGATGTCCACCGCGCTTCGCACCGGGCCCGCGAGGACCTACTTTGGCCGCACGGCGCCGCGTGCAGGGTGCGCCGGCGCGCAGCTGCGCCGCCTGCCGCCTCCGTCGGCCGGCGCGCCTGCCACTGGCCGCCCCCACCAGCCGGCTGTAGCGCGTGCGCCCACGCACCGCGCGGCCAGCACGCCGGGAGGCCCCCCCTCACCGGCCGGGGACGGTCCCACCCAGCCACCGCCGCGTATCGCTTCACACCCACATGCCATTCACGTTCGTGGGCATGGTGGGTATCGCTGAAACAACCGGTTGGTAGCTCAACCGATCGTCGCCATCACTGATTCACCTCTAGCGAGAACAACCGCACCACAACGGTTTACCAGTTGTTCATTTGCGTAACGTCACCAGCAAACGTAGACGTCCATCGCCATTTGCAAATTCAACGATTGTTGCATGCCTGTGTCAGGTGTCACGACACACTATGTCTGCCCACATACACGCAACAACATGTGCACGCTTCGCGAACACGTGGAAGGTGGCCCCCGTACGTATGCGATGTCCATTGCGCGAACGACTGTCAACCGGCCTCTGTCGCATGTCGCAGATGTGGAACGCAGTGCACCATGCTATCACGGTGTGTGAGAGGAGACGACTACGTCTGACAACACGCGCCACTACATCAACAGACGGCTCATGCTGATCGCCATCCACGGCATACCATACTGCAATCCAGCTCTTATAGGGAGACGACACGTAGCTGAGTGCACAATATTTGGACCGTATGGTTCGCCGTTGTTGGCGCAGTCGTGGTACGGTCACACATGTACCACGATGTATCATTCAGTACATGAGGACCAATGTGCAGTACAGTGTGTGATTTGGACGTACAACATCAGCGGACAGTTGACACAAGCCGTACCACAACGTAGGCTGTGCTTCGCCATGCGAATGCCAATGAACAACTGCGAAGGGCATTGAGCATGTACGTCCTACTGCCATCCGCATTACAGTGTATAGCTGCAAGGTGTTTCACATGAAGCGATACTCTGGGGACCGGGCAGTGCGAGTAGCAAACTATATTGCGGGGGTTGCAGTTAGGCAACACTACACTAATTTAACGCGTCGTATGACAATTACAGAGCAGGTTAAGGCCCAACGTGTGTTGGGTTAAGGCCCAACGTGTGTTGGGTTAAGGCCCAACGTGTGTTGGGTTAAGGCCCAACGTGTGTTGGGTTAAGGCCCAACGTGTGTTGGGTTAAGGCCCAACGTGTGTTGGGTTAAGGCCCAACGTGTGTTGGGTTAAGGCCCAACGTGTGTTGGGTTAAGGCCCAACGTGTGTTGGGTTAAGGCCCAACGTGTGTTGGGTTAAGGCCCAACGTGTGTTGGGTTAAGGCCCAACGTGTGTTGGGTTAAGGCCCAACGTGTGTTGGGTTAAGGCCCAACGTGTGTTGGGTTAAGGCCCAACGTGTGTTGGGTTAAGGCCCAACGTGTGTTGGGTTAAGGCCCAACGTGTGTTGGGTTAAGGCCCAACGTGTGTTGGGTTAAGGCCCAACGTGTGTTGGGTTGAGGCCCAACGTGTGTTGGGTTGAGGCCCAACGTGTGTTGGGTTGAGGCGCAACATAGGTTAGGTTGAGGCGCAACATAGGTTAGGTTGAGGCGCAACATGGGTTAGGTTAAGGCGCAACATGGGTTAGGTTAAGGCGCAACATGGGTTAGGTTAAGGCGCAACATGGGTTAGGTTAAGGCGCAACATGGGTTAGGTTAAGGCGCAACATGGGTTAGGTTAAGGCGCAACATGGGTTAGGTTAAGGCGCAACATGGGTTAGGTTAAGGCGCAACATGGGTTAGGTTAAGGCGCAACATGGGTTAGGTTAAGGCGCAACATGGGTTAGGTTAAGGCGCAACATGGGTTAGGTTAAGGCGCAACATGGGTTAGGTTAAGGCGCAACATAGGTTAGGTTAAGGCGCAACATGGGTTAGGTTAAGGCGCAACATGGGTTAGGTTAAGGTACAATATGGGTTAGGTTAAGGTACAATATGGGTTAGGTTAAGGTACAATATGGGTTAGGTTAAGGCGCAACATAGGTTAGGTTAAGGCGCAACATAGGTTAGGTTAAGGCGCAACATAGGTTAGGTTAAGGCGCAACATAGGTTAGGTTAAGGCACAACACGGGTTAGGTTAAGGTACAACACGGGTTAGGTTAAGGTACAACACGGGTTAGGTTAAGGTACAACACGGGTTAGGTTAAGGTACAACACGGGTTAGGTTAAGGTACAACACGGGTTAGGTTAAGGTACAACACGGGTTAGGTTAAGGTACAACACGGGTTAGGTTAAGGTACAACACGGGTTAGGTTAAGGTACAACACGGGTTAGGTTAAGGCACAACACGGGTTAGGTTAAGGCACAATACGGGTTAGGTTAAGGCACAACACGGGTTAGGTTAAGGCACAACACGGGTTAGGTTAAGGCACAACACGGGTTAGGTTAAGGCACAATACGGGTTAGGTTAAGGCACAATACGGGTTAGGTTAAGGCACAATACGGGTTAGGTTAAGGCACAATACGGGTTAGGTTAAGGCACAATACGGGTTAGGTTAAGGCACAATACGGGTTAGGTTAAGGCACAATACGGGTTAGGTTAAGGCACAATACGGGTTAGGTTAAGGCACAATACGGGTTAGGTTAAGGCACAATACGGGTTAGGTTAAGGCACAATACGGGTTAGGTTAAGGCACAATACGGGTTAGGTTAAGGCACAATACGGGTTAGGTTAAGGCACAATACGGGTTAGGTTAAGGCACAATACGGGTTAGGTTAAGGCACAATACGGGTTAGGTTAAGGCACAATACGGGTTAGGTTAAGGTACACATTGTTGTAAGGAAAGGTGTTTTGGGGGGGGGGGCCGGTTTGTTGATTGTGATTATCGTAAGTAAATGACTGCGGCATCATCTGATTTGGCACGTCAGGGTGCACCTTTGGCTCATGACAGGCGGCGCTCTGATTCCATGCTTGTGGCAGACCTGTGTCTTTCATTCCTGCCATTGTTTTTGTGGTGTGACAGGAGGCAGTATTGTGATGTTGGGTGCACCCCTGTGTAGGACATGTGTGGGTGTTGGTGGCTTAGCTGAGCAATGGTGGTTGTCGGAAGGGTGGGATATTCTGTTTTCCGAGTGGACCTCCCGGTCTGGTTATGATAGTGTGGATTGTCTAATGTGGCAGAGAGGATGCACTGGGTGTTGTTCCATGCTGGTGCTTACATATTGTCTGTGTGCCTGTTACAGGCAGAGAGTAGTGCGTGATAAGAGTGTCTGGCTGACGTGTGATTGTGAGCAGAGTCTTTCAGCATGTATACGGACAGTTGTATACATTATCTGTATTCTGATGGCTCTATCTATTACTAATCAGCGCCGTGTATACGTTTAATCCGGTTCCAGTCGAAACTATTGTATCTCTGTACATTAGTGACACGGCGAGCCCGCTATGTAGTTACTCGTCTCGGCAGCTTCCACCGGTGTATGGCAAATGATTATAAGGAATCAGTCTAGTCGTCAATACCGATAGTGTGACGTCACATGTCTGGGGTGGGGGACGCTGCGCCCTTCCGGTGGGTCATGGCCTAGGAAGACTCTTCCCACGCAGGGGGGCTTGGACTGTCATTGACTCTTCCGAGTAATATACTTGCCGTACGTTTTTGCGACTGCGAGTGCAACGCTCACCGGTACCGACATGGATGGAGCGCCTCCTAGCTGCCGCTGAGCATCTGCATTCGTACAGAGAGCAACGCGATCGCGTCTGTAGCTCGTACGTGGTACAGCTCGCAGCTCATGTATATGGACAGCGGGAATGTCGCATATTGGACATAACTCTTCATGAAACGCACGTTATAGGGGTGGATTGCACATTGCGAGTGCGAGCAAAGTCCGCCGTTCATCCGCTGGAGTTGCGAGTTGGGCGGTTGGGGTGGGGAACGAACGGGTGCAGGTGGAGTGATTGCCGGTCCACGACTTCGTGCGGCAGAGGCGCTGGCGTTGGGGTGCTGTTGTCGACAGAGGATGCAGGCTTTGTGGGTGGGGTCGAAAGAAGGGCACTGTGGGCCCATGGCTGTCTTAGTCGGCTTGGCGTCTCATAGATGACGGTATCGTCGTTGCAGGAGGTCATGTTGCGGGAGACCTACAGATGGCAGTATGTTTTGCGGTGCGCTCGACATGGCGGACGTAGTGTTGTCAGATTCGCATAGATGGAGGTATTGCATGTGGTTTCGCCGT
>NW_025726203.1:2785000-2787500 GCF_021461395.2 Schistocerca americana | reverse complement strand
AGTCCTCGGCTGCGTCGACGGGCGGCGCAGCGGCCTCGCCCGCGTCAGGCAGCGAGCTCGCTGCTCCACGGCGGGACGCCGGCTCTTCACCCCGACCGATCTCAAGTGCCTCCATGAATTGGCAGACAAGCTGCTTGTGGGCAGCTTGCCGCCGTCGGCACTTGATTGCCTCAAGCGTTCGGTCGGGGAACATCCTGGTAAGTTCTTGATTTACAAAGAAGAACCGGGCGTCCCTCTCCAGGAACAGTTCGGCCTCTGCCTTGGCGAGCGACAGGACTTCTTCCTCCGTCCACCTCGCGCGATGCCTCTCCGTCACGATCTCAGCGTTGGCGGCCGCAGGGTGTTGGCGGCGGCGATGGACCCCGAGACCGTTCTTCGTGGTAAAAGTGCGGTGGCACTCACTGCAAGCAAAGGGAGCTACACAAACTATCGCATTTTCGTTACGGCCGGTTGGCCGGATAGGTGCTGGGGTAGCTGGGGTGGCACCTTCAGCGGAAGGGCCACCATCTCTTGTTTCTTGTCGGCTGCCCCCAACTATAAAGGGATAATGCGAGGGGGGGCTGGTAACCCCCCCAAGCCCCTGGTGCGGTCTTCCACTCTGCAAAAATCAGCGGGCCCACGAGAAGGGGAGAAGACCGCAGGAGAGGAGAGGCTAAGAGGGCTAGGCCCATGTATTGCGCATCACTCTCCCTGTAACTATAACCCAAGGAAGGCACCTCGCAGCAGCAGCACGACTACATCAAGACCGCACTTCGAAAAGCCAAGTCCGGATGCAGCCACACCGCCGCCACTTGGCCACCTTAAGAGAGTCATAGTTACTCCCGCCGTTTACCCGCGCTTGCTTGAATTTCTTCACGTTGACATTCAGAGCACTGGGCAGAAATCACATTGCGTCAACACCCGCTAGGGCCATCGCAATGCTTTGTTTTAATTAGACAGTCGGATTCCCCCAGTCCGTGCCAGTTCTGAGTTGATCGTTGAATGGCGGCCGAAGAGAATCCGCGCACCCGCGCGCCCCCGGAGGAGCACGCTAAGGCGGACGCGGCCTCGCAGCAAGGAAGATCCGTGGGAGGCCAAGGCACGGGACCGAGCTCGGATCCTGCACGCAGGTTGAAGCACCGGGGCGCGAACGCCGCGCAGGCGCGCGCATCCTGCACCGCCGGCCAGCACGAGGCCAACCAACGGCGAGAGCAGACCACGCCCGCGCTAAACGCCCGCACTTACCGGCACCCCTACGGCACTCACCTCGCCCAGGCCCGGCACGTTAGCGCTGACCCACTTCCCGACCAAGCCCGACACGCCCCGATCCTCAGAGCCAATCCTTATCCCGAAGTTACGGATCCAATTTGCCGACGTCCCTTACCTACATTATTCTATCGACTAGAGGCTCTTCACCTTGGAGACCTGCTGCGGATATGGGTACGAACCGGCGCGACACCTCCACGTGGCCCTCTCCCGGATTTTCAAGGTCCGAGGGGAAGATCGGGACACCGCCGCAACTGCGGTGCTCTTCGCGTTCCAAACCCTATCTCCCTGCTAGAGGATTCCAGGGAACTCGAACGCTCATGCAGAAAAGAAAACTCTTCCCCGATCTCCCGACGGCGTCTCCGGGTCCTTTTGGGTTACCCCGACGAGCATCTCTAAAAGAGGGGCCCGACTTGTATCGGTTCCGCTGCCGGGTTCCGGAATAGGAACCGGATTCCCTTTCGCCCAACGGGGGCCAGCACAACGTGCATCATGCTATGACGGCCCCCATCAACATCGGATTTCTCCTAGGGCTTAGGATCGACTGACTCGTGTGCAACGGCTGTTCACACGAAACCCTTCTCCGCGTCAGCCCTCCAGGGCCTCGCTGGAGTATTTGCTACTACCACCAAGATCTGCACCGACGGCGGCTCCAGGCAGGCTCACGCCCAGACCCTTCTGCGCCCACCGCCGCGACCCTCCTACTCGTCAGGGCTTCGCGGCCGGCCGCAAGGACCGGCCATGACTGCCAGACTGACGGCCGAGTATAGGCACGACGCTTCAGCGCCATCCATTTTCAGGGCTAGTTGCTTCGGCAGGTGAGTTGTTACACACTCCTTAGCGGATTCCGACTTCCATGGCCACCGTCCTGCTGTCTTAAGCAACCAACGCCTTTCATGGTTTCCCATGAGCGTCGATTCGGGCGCCTTAACTCGGCGTTTGGTTCATCCCACAGCGCCAGTTCTGCTTACCAAAAGTGGCCCACTTGGCACTCCGATCCGAGTCGTTTGCTCGCGGCTTCAGCATATCGAGCAAGCCGGAGATCTCACCCATTTAAAGTTTGAGAATAGGTTGAGGTCGTTTCGGCCCCAAGGCCTCTAATCATTCGCTTTACCGGATGAGACTCGTACGAGCACCAGCTATCCTGAGGGAAACTTCGGAGGGAACCAGCTACTAGATGGTTCGATTAGTCTTTCGCCCCTATACCCAGCTCCGACGATCGATTTGCACGTCAGAATCGCTACGGACCTCCATC
>NW_025726203.1:2777500-2782500 GCF_021461395.2 Schistocerca americana | reverse complement strand
CAAATTAAGCCGCAGGCTCCACTCCTGGTGGTGCCCTTCCGTCAATTCCTTTAAGTTTCAGCTTTGCAACCATACTTCCCCCGGAACCCAAAAGCTTTGGTTTCCCGGAGGCTGCCCGCCGAGTCATCGGAGGAACTGCGGCGGATCGCTGGCTGGCATCGTTTATGGTTAGAACTAGGGCGGTATCTGATCGCCTTCGAACCTCTAACTTTCGTTCTTGATTAATGAAAACATACTTGGCAAATGCTTTCGCTTCTGTTCGTCTTGCGACGATCCAAGAATTTCACCTCTAACGTCGCAATACGAATGCCCCCGCCTGTCCCTATTAATCATTACCTCGGGTTCCGAAAACCAACAAAATAGAACCGAGGTCCTATTCCATTATTCCATGCACACAGTATTCAGGCGGGCTTGCCTGCTTTAAGCACTCTAATTTGTTCAAAGTAAACGTGCCGGCCCACCGAGACACTCACTCAAGAGCACCCTGGTAGGATTGCAACGGGGTCCGCCTCGGGACGCACGAGCACGCACGAGGCGCGTCGCACGCCTTCAGCTCGCCCCACCGGCAGGACGTCCCACGATACATGCCAGTTAAACACCGACGGGCGGTGAACCAACAGCGTGGGACACAAATCCAACTACGAGCTTTTTAACCGCAACAACTTTAATATACGCTATTGGAGCTGGAATTACCGCGGCTGCTGGCACCAGACTTGCCCTCCAATAGATACTCGTTAAAGGATTTAAAGTGTACTCATTCCGATTACGGGGCCTCGGATGAGTCCCGTATCGTTATTTTTCGTCACTACCTCCCCGTGCCGGGAGTGGGTAATTTGCGCGCCTGCTGCCTTCCTTGGATGTGGTAGCCGTTTCTCAGGCTCCCTCTCCGGAATCGAACCCTGATTCCCCGTTACCCGTTACAACCATGGTAGGCGCAGAACCTACCATCGACAGTTGATAAGGCAGACATTTGAAAGATGCGTCGCCGGTACGAGGACCGTGCGATCAGCCCAAAGTTATTCAGAGTCACCAAGGCAAACGGACCGGACGAGCCGACCGATTGGTTTTGATCTAATAAAAGCGTCCCTTCCATCTCTGGTCGGGACTCTGTTTGCATGTATTAGCTCTAGAATTACCACAGTTATCCAAGTAACGTGGGTACGATCTAAGGAACCATAACTGATTTAATGAGCCATTCGCGGTTTCACCTTAATGCGGCTTGTACTGAGACATGCATGGCTTAATCTTTGAGACAAGCATATGACTACTGGCAGGATCAACCAGGGAGCTGCGTCAACTAGAGCTGAGCAGCCGGCCGCCCGGGAGTGTGTCCCGGGGGCCCGCGCGAACACGCAAGCGTCCGCTCAATTATTCTGCAAACAGGAGGAGGCTGAGCTCCCCTGCACAATACACCTCGAAACCCTCTCAGGTCCCGGCGGCGCGCAGCGCCGTCCTAAGTACTTGGTCGGGTTCGAGAGTGGCGCAATCGCCCGGAGTTTGGCGAGTAGACGCTTTAGGTGCGACCACCCGTGCTCCCAACTGAGCTTGCCGCTGCCGACAGAGGCCCGGGAGCGTGCTGTCGTGGCATTGCCGGCGGGAGACAACACGCGCCACCTACGGTGGCCGGCAGCTCCAACGCCAGCGCCACAGAAGGACAAAAGCCCCACTTGGGTGCCGAAGCGAACTCTCCCAGCACAGCGCACGCGCCAACACGTCCGCACAGCTGCGATACAATCCACCTGCGAGAACCGCAGAGGCGACCGAGCAGCAGACGGCGTCGCGGCGCCGAGCGCCGGGCGGCGGCGCATCCTCAGCGCACACAGTCCTCAATCGGACCAGCACACTGCAGATGTCCACCGCGCTTCGCACCGGGCCCGCGAGGACCTACTTTGGCCGCACGGCGCCGCGTGCAGGGTGCGCCGGCGCGCAGCTGCGCCGCCTGCCGCCTCCGTCGGCCGGCGCGCCTGCCACTGGCCGCCCCCACCAGCCGGCTGTAGCGCGTGCGCCCACGCACCGCGCGGCCAGCACGCCGGGAGGCCCCCCCTCACCGGCCGGGGACGGTCCCACCCAGCCACCGCCGCGTATCGCTTCACACCCACATGCCATTCACGTTCGTGGGCATGGTGGGTATCGCTGAAACAACCGGTTGGTAGCTCAACCGATCGTCGCCATCACTGATTCACCTCTAGCGAGAACAACCGCACCACAACGGTTTACCAGTTGTTCATTTGCGTAACGTCACCAGCAAACGTAGACGTCCATCGCCATTTGCAAATTCAACGATTGTTGCATGCCTGTGTCAGGTGTCACGACACACTATGTCTGCCCACATACACGCAACAACATGTGCACGCTTCGCGAACACGTGGAAGGTGGCCCCCGTACGTATGCGATGTCCATTGCGCGAACGACTGTCAACCGGCCTCTGTCGCATGTCGCAGATGTGGAACGCAGTGCACCATGCTATCACGGTGTGTGAGAGGAGACGACTACGTCTGACAACACGCGCCACTACATCAACAGACGGCTCATGCTGATCGCCATCCACGGCATACCATACTGCAATCCAGCTCTTATAGGGAGACGACACGTAGCTGAGTGCACAATATTTGGACCGTATGGTTCGCCGTTGTTGGCGCAGTCGTGGTACGGTCACACATGTACCACGATGTATCATTCAGTACATGAGGACCAATGTGCAGTACAGTGTGTGATTTGGACGTACAACATCAGCGGACAGTTGACACAACCCGTACCACAACGTAGGCTGTGCTTCGCCATGCGAATGCCAATGAACAACTGCGAAGGGCATTGAGCATGTACGTCCTACTGCCATCCGCATTACAGTGTATAGCTGCAAGGTGTTTCACATGAAGCGATACTCTGGGGACCGGGCAGTGCGAGTAGCAAACTATATTGCGGGGGTTGCAGTTAGGCAACACTACACTAATTTAACGCGTCGTATGACAATTACAGAGCAGGTTAAGGCCCAACGTGTGTTGGGTTAAGGCCCAACGTGTGTTGGGTTAAGGCCCAACGTGTGTTGGGTTAAGGCCCAACGTGTGTTGGGTTAAGGCCCAACGTGTGTTGGGTTAAGGCCCAACGTGTGTTGGGTTAAGGCCCAACGTGTGTTGGGTTAAGGCCCAACGTGTGTTGGGTTAAGGCCCAACGTGTGTTGGGTTAAGGCCCAACGTGTGTTGGGTTAAGGCCCAACGTGTGTTGGGTTAAGGCCCAACGTGTGTTGGGTTAAGGCCCAACGTGTGTTGGGTTAAGGCCCAACGTGTGTTGGGTTAAGGCCCAACGTGTGTTGGGTTAAGGCCCAACGTGTGTTGGGTTAAGGCCCAACGTGTGTTGGGTTAAGGCCCAACGTGTGTTGGGTTAAGGCCCAACGTGTGTTGGGTTAAGGCCCAACGTGTGTTGGGTTAAGGCCCAACGTGTGTTGGGTTAAGGCCCAACGTGTGTTGGGTTGAGGCCCAACGTGTGTTGGGTTGAGGCCCAACGTGTGTTGGGTTGAGGCGCAACATAGGTTAGGTTGAGGCGCAACATAGGTTAGGTTGAGGCGCAACATGGGTTAGGTTGAGGCGCAACATGGGTTAGGTTAAGGCGCAACATGGGTTAGGTTAAGGCGCAACATGGGTTAGGTTAAGGCGCAACATGGGTTAGGTTAAGGCGCAACATGGGTTAGGTTAAGGCGCAACATGGGTTAGGTTAAGGCGCAACATGGGTTAGGTTAAGGCGCAACATGGGTTAGGTTAAGGCGCAACATGGGTTAGGTTAAGGCGCAACATGGGTTAGGTTAAGGCGCAACATGGGTTAGGTTAAGGCGCAACATGGGTTAGGTTAAGGCGCAACATGGGTTAGGTTAAGGCGCAACATGGGTTAGGTTAAGGCGCAACATAGGTTAGGTTAAGGCGCAACATGGGTTAGGTTAAGGCGCAACATGGGTTAGGTTAAGGTACAATATGGGTTAGGTTAAGGTACAATATGGGTTAGGTTAAGGTACAATATGGGTTAGGTTAAGGCGCAACATAGGTTAGGTTAAGGCGCAACATAGGTTAGGTTAAGGCGCAACATAGGTTAGGTTAAGGCGCAACATAGGTTAGGTTAAGGCACAACACGGGTTAGGTTAAGGTACAACACGGGTTAGGTTAAGGTACAACACGGGTTAGGTTAAGGTACAACACGGGTTAGGTTAAGGTACAACACGGGTTAGGTTAAGGTACAACACGGGTTAGGTTAAGGTACAACACGGGTTAGGTTAAGGTACAACACGGGTTAGGTTAAGGTACAACACGGGTTAGGTTAAGGTACAACACGGGTTAGGTTAAGGTACAACACGGGTTAGGTTAAGGCACAACACGGGTTAGGTTAAGGCACAACACGGGTTAGGTTAAGGCACAACACGGGTTAGGTTAAGGCACAACACGGGTTAGGTTAAGGCACAATACGGGTTAGGTTAAGGCACAATACGGGTTAGGTTAAGGCACAATACGGGTTAGGTTAAGGCACAATACGGGTTAGGTTAAGGCACAATACGGGTTAGGTTAAGGCACAATACGGGTTAGGTTAAGGCACAATACGGGTTAGGTTAAGGCACAATACGGGTTAGGTTAAGGCACAATACGGGTTAGGTTAAGGCACAATACGGGTTAGGTTAAGGCACAATACGGGTTAGGTTAAGGCACAATACGGGTTAGGTTAAGGCACAATACGGGTTAGGTTAAGGCACAATACGGGTTAGGTTAAGGCACAATACGGGTTAGGTTAAGGCACAATACGGGTTAGGTTAAGGCACAATACGGGTTAGGTTAAGGTACACATTGTTGTAAGGAAAGGTGTTTTGGGGGGGGGGGCCGGTTTGTTGATTGTGATTATCGTAAGTAAATGACTGCGGCATCATCTGATTTGGCACGTCAGGGTGCACCTTTGGCTCATGACAGGCGGCGCTCTGATTCCATGCTTGTGGCAGACCTGTGTCTTTCATTCCTGCCATTGTTTTT
>NW_025726203.1:2767500-2772500 GCF_021461395.2 Schistocerca americana | reverse complement strand
TTCAATCACAATCTCATCAAAGACGAGATTCCACAGGAAAGGACCGCAAATAGAGCCTTGTGGGCAACCCTTTGTGATCAATTTTTCTACACTGCCAGCCCTATTTTGGACCATAACCTTCCGGTTTTTAAAGTAATCTGCCATTAAGTCATACAAATTACGCGGGCACTGGATTGCTCTCAGACGCCTCATAACACTAGGCCACCATAAGTTATCAAAGGCCCCTGCTATATCTACAAATATTACTACCACATACTTCTCCTCACAATCCACACTACCCAACACTTGCCTAATAGCCATTTCTGTCGATGCGCCCTTTCGAAACCCAAACTGGTTGTGGGCCTTGATATTTGAATCGTCATAGCGTTTTTCTAGACGACTGACTACTAACCTTTCCAGAATTTTCCCTAAGATAGACAGAAGGCATATTGGACGGTAGGATTTAGGCTCATCCCTAGGTTTGTCTAGTGATTTCAGCAATATGCAGACATTTCCCTCCTTCCACGTATCTGGGACTCTTCTTTCCTGCAGACATTTATTGTATAAATCTGAGAGAAGATGGGGACTGGTGCGCCAAACTCTTTTTATAATAGCATCATCAATACCATCAGGACCTGTAGCCTTCCCTGGTTTGCAAGCCTTTATTGCTGCCCCTATTTCTTCTAGTGTGAATTCTGGGTCAGTAGAGTAGATAGGGACAGCGGGAATCTCGTTAATCCATTCATGCGCGTCACTAATTAGATGACGAGGCATTTGGCTATCAACAACAACAGCCGTCTTTATTCAAAATAATTTGAATAACACATAATATATACATATATAATGCGTGGCAGGTGTTTGACGCCATGTCCGCCACCGAGGTGGGGACTTACAGGGCGGTGCCACAAGATACAAGTATAAAACTAACATACACATATACATATATATTAGTGCGGAAGAACAACAACAAAAACACAAAATAAAGACACAAAGAAGGAAGAACAAAGACGGTTTATTCCTCCTGTGGATAGGCCCCAGGAGTCAAGGCGAAGAAAAATAACCAGCAGCCTAGCCGACGCCGACACGCTGCTTCGGGCTAGGAGCCGTCATACGCTCGAAAATCTTGTAACTTTTGCAGCAGCTCTGTAGTGTTCTTGTGCTCAGCACCGCCAGTTCTCGGGGTCGGAAGCCTAAGGCGGCGAGATCCCTCGCCGACGCTGGAGACCATACACCCCTCCAGTTCAACGTCGCGGTGGACACAATCACCTCCTCAACGTCACGGTGCAGGTTGGAGATGGCACGCCGGATGGACGGCGTGTCGTAGTAGGCCGCCTTCTGGGAGTGACACCAGTCGAGCCGGAGGTGGTCTCCGACTATCTGGGCGTCGACCACGCGGGCGATGCCGTCTTTGACCGCCACCACGTCAGGCTTGCGGATGCCCTCAGATGTTCGGAGGTGGGGCTCCACAGAGACATTGAAGCCCCTCTGCGCGAGTCCACGGGCGACATAACGCACTACAGCGTCATGGCGCTTGACCCGGGACCCGTGCGTCCGAAAGCAAGCCTGAAGTACGTGGTTGGCGGTCTCCACGGCCTGGCATCCCGCGCGGCATCTGGTGTCCGCCTCCCGCCCGCGACTGCGCCGTGCCTTCGTAGGGAAGGCGTTGATGCGGGCGCGGAGGGCGTCGATGTATTCACGCCCAGATAGCAGGCGACTGGTGTCGGCGACCCACTGATGTTGGCCACTGACGGCGGCAGAAGATGACAGCGCCGCACCGTCAATGGCGATGTGTAGGCGCGCCGCCCACATTTCCCCAACCTGCGTTGACGATTTGAGGAGGTGGCCCTCCCACATTAGGTGGCGCTCAAGCACCTCGATCTCACGCTGCACCTCATCCATGCCTGCACCGTCGCAGGCTGGCCCTATCTTCTTCAGCGCCAGGAGACGGGACCGACGGAGGGTCGGACCCATCCATCGGCAAGATGGAATGCCGAGGCCCCCCTGGGCAACAGGAGCGTGGAAGTATCCCAGGGGGGTGTCCGCCGGAAGGCGGAACCATCTCCTGACGGCGGCCCGGATGGTGACGTCGGCCGACTTCAATGCACCCACCCGGGTGCGGCTGAGGGCCAGCCCGTGGTACAGGCCAGGGAGAAGTACGTTGGTGAGAGCGTGGAGGCGCTGTTGCGGCTTCAGCGGAGCTCGGGAGATGACGTCAAGCTGCTCCACCAGGTGGCGACGTGGATTGAAGACGCAGCGACCCGCCGTGGAAAATTGCAGCCCCAGGTACCGGAAGGTTTCACCCACACGCAGGGCAGGCATGGTGGTATTGCCTGCTGTGAAGGTGACATTGCTGTCCACCTTCACCTTCTTCTCGCGCCCTGACGCGACTAAGGCGAGGGTGAAACACTTCCGGGCGTTGATCTGCAGCCCCAGGTGGGCGAGGGCTGCGGTAGCTGCGTCGATGAGGGACTGCAAGCCCCTCGGGGTCGCTGCAAACAGCAAGACGTCATCTGCAAAGGCCGCAGCGTTGACTCTGCGACCGAGGATCCGAGCTCCGATGTGGGAGGGCAGTTGGCCTAAAACGTAGTCCACCGCAAAGTTGAACAGGAGGGGGGAGAGGGGATCGCCCTGGCGAACGCCCCGTGCTGGCTGCACAGACACGCCCACGCCGGCGCCGCCCGCTATCACTGTCGTGCTGCCCTCGTAGCACCGCTCGACGTACTCGACAAAGCAATCCGGTAGGCCATGCGCCTTCAGCACAGGGCGAAGGGCAGCATGATCCACCGAATCGAATGCCTTCGAAACGTCGATCGATGCCACAAAGACAGAGCGGCAGGAGCGAACTGCGTCGGTGAGAGCAGTGTCCAAGATGAAAGTATTTTCCAACATCCCATCCCGAGGGATGAATGCCCGCTGACGTTCGTCCACAGCACAAGCGCGCATCAGGCGTGACGCGAGAACCTTGTGAAAGGTCCGCGCCAACACCGAGCAGACCGTAATGGGGCGAAAGTCAGCGGGGGATGTTGGTGCAGCCGTTTTCGGGAGAAGGGACGTCCGCGCGCGAAGCAGGCGTTCCGGGAGGGCGCGGGCCAGAAGGAAGAGATTCATCACTTTCACCAGGACTTCGTGCGGCAGGCGCCGCAACTCCGCTGGGGTAAGGCCGTCCGGCCCGGCCGCTGATCCCCTGGGCGGCAACGCGGCGGCGACCTCCTCATGTGTGACCGGCCCCCATAGGCACTCAAGAGCGACAGGCTCCGAGTGCGGGAGGAGGCGGTCACGAATGAAGCCCGCGGTGGAGACGGGCTTCTTTGTGAAGAGGTCCGCCCAGAAGTCCAGCAGACCAGGGATGGCAGGTGGCGGCTGGAGCAGGGTGCCATCCAAGAGGCCGCGCACGCAACGTGCACGCGACCGTCGGAAGGCATCCTGCGTTCTCGCGTACTCCCAGCGGCGCCGCTTGCGCTTCTGCGTCGGCGGCGCGGCAGGCGGCCGCTTCGATGGTTGGCGCGGCCGCTGTGTCCTGGTGATCGATCTCTCCCCTCTGGACCCGACCGACGCAAGGGCATCCGGGAGCATGCCCAGGATGACATCGGGCGGCGTGCCCCGCCCCAGACCTATGACACGATCCAGGGCAGAGAAACGCTGGGCGGAAGCGGGTAGCCCCGCCAGATGCTCCCAGATGGCGGCGTCAGTCGGCCCCTCCGGCGGCGGCCCGGTGATGTCGGCCGCGAAGTCCTCGGCTGCGTCGACGGGCGGCGCAGCGGCCTCGCCCGCGTCTGGCAGCGGGCTCGCTGCTCCCCGGCGGGACGCCGGCTCTTCCCCCCGACCGATCTCAAGCGCCTCCATGAATTGGCGGACAAGCTGCTTGTGGGCAGCTTGCCGCCGTCGGCACTTGATTGCCTCAAGCGTTCGGTCGGGGAACATCCTGATGAGCTCTTGATTTACAAAGAAGAACCGGGCGTCCCTCTCGAGGAACAGTTCGGCCTCCGCCTTGGCGAGCGACAGGACTTCTTCCTCCGTCCACCTCGCGCGATGCCTCTCCGTGACGATCTCCGCGTTGGCGGCCGCAAGGTGTTGGCGGCGGCGATGGACCCCGAGACCGTTCTTGGTGGTGAAGCTGCGGTGGCACTCACTACAGGCGTATACAGCTGCAAAAGTTACAAGATTTTCGGCACGGCCGGTTGGCCGGCTAGGTGCTGGGGGAGTTGGGGTGGCACCTTCAGCGGAAGGGCCACCACTTTTTCTCTGAATACTGCCCCCAACTAAAAAAGGGATAGTGCGAGGGGGGGCTGGTAACCCCCCCAAGCCCCTGGTGCGGTCTTCCACTCTGCGAAAATCAGCGGGCCCACGAGAAGGGGAGAAGACCGCAGGAGAGGAGAGGCTAAGAGGGCTAGGCCAATGTATTGCGCATCACTCTCCCTGTAACCATAACCCAAGGAAGGCACCTCGCAGCAGCAGCACGACTACATCAAGACCGCACTTCGAAAAGCCAAGTCCGGATGCAGCCACACCGCCGCCACTTGGCCACCTTAAGAGAGTCATAGTTACTCCCGCCGTTTACCCGCGCTTGCTTGAATTTCTTCACGTTGACATTCAGAGCACTGGGCAGAAATCACATTGCGTCAACACCCGCTAGGGCCATCGCAATGCTTTGTTTTAATTAGACAGTCGGATTCCCCCAGTCCGTGCCAGTTCTGAGTTGATCGTTGAATGGCGGCCGAAGAGAATCCGCGCACCCGCGCGCCCCCGGAGGAGCACGCTAAGGCGGACGCGGCCTCGCAGCAAGGAAGATCCGTGGGAGGCCAAGGCACGGGACCGAGCTCGGATCCTGCACGCAGGTTGAAGCACCGGGGCGCGAACGCCGCGCAGGCGCGCGCATCCTGCACCGCCGGCCAGCACGAGGCCAACCAACGGCGAGAGCAGACCACGCCCGCGCTAAACGCCCGCACTTACCGGCACCCCTACGGCACTCACCTCGCCCAGGCCCGGCACGTTAGCGCTGACCCACTTCCCGACCAAGCCCG
>NW_025726203.1:2760000-2762500 GCF_021461395.2 Schistocerca americana | reverse complement strand
AACTAGAGCTGAGCAGCCGGCCGCCCGGGAGTGTGTCCCGGGGGCCCGCGCGAACACGCAAGCGTCCGCTCAATTATTCTGCAAACAGGAGGAGGCTGAGCTCCCCTGCACAATACACCTCGAAACCCTCTCAGGTCCCGGCGGCGCGCAGCGCCGTCCTAAGTACTTGGTCGGGTTCGAGAGTGGCGCAATCGCCCGGAGTTTGGCGAGTAGACGCTTTAGGTGCGACCACCCGTGCTCCCAACTGAGCTTGCCGCTGCCGACAGAGGCCCGGGAGCGTGCTGTCGTGGCATTGCCGGCGGGAGACAACACGCGCCACCTACGGTGGCCGGCAGCTCCAACGCCAGCGCCACAGAAGGACAAAAGCCCCACTTGGGTGCCGAAGCGAACTCTCCCAGCACAGCGCACGCGCCAACACGTCCGCACAGCTGCGATACAATCCACCTGCGAGAACCGCAGAGGCGACCGAGCAGCAGACGGCGTCGCGGCGCCGAGCGCCGGGTGGCGGCGCATCCTCAGCGCACACAGTCCTCAATCGGACCAGCACACTGCAGATGTCCACCGCGCTTCGCACCGGGCCCGCGAGGACCTACTTTGGCCGCACGGCGCCGCGTGCAGGGTGCGCCGGCGCGCAGCTGCGCCGCCTGCCGCCTCCGTCGGCCGGCGCGCCTGCCACTGGCCGCCCCCACCAGCCGGCTGTAGCGCGTGCGCCCACGCACCGCGCGGCCAGCACGCCGGGAGGCCCCCCCTCACCGGCCGGGGACGGTCCCACCCAGCCACCGCCGCGTATCGCTTCACACCCACATGCCATTCACGTTCGTGGGCATGGTGGGTATCGCTGAAACAACCGGTTGGTAGCTCAACCGATCGTCGCCATCACTGATTCACCTCTAGCGAGAACAACCGCACCACAACGGTTTACCAGTTGTTCATTTGCGTAACGTCACCAGCAAACGTAGACGTCCATCGCCATTTGCAAATTCAACGATTGTTGCATGCCTGTGTCAGGTGTCACGACACACTATGTCTGCCCACATACACGCAACAACATGTGCACGCTTCGCGAACACGTGGAAGGTGGCCCCCGTACGTATGCGATGTCCATTGCGCGAACGACTGTCAACCGGCCTCTGTCGCATGTCGCAGATGTGGAACGCAGTGCACCATGCTATCACGGTGTGTGAGAGGAGACGACTACGTCTGACAACACGCGCCACTACATCAACAGACGGCTCATGCTGATCGCCATCCACGGCATACCATACTGCAATCCAGCTCTTATAGGGAGACGACACGTAGCTGAGTGCACAATATTTGGACCGTATGGTTCGCCGTTGTTGGCGCAGTCGTGGTACGGTCACACATGTACCACGATGTATCATTCAGTACATGAGGACCAATGTGCAGTACAGTGTGTGATTTGGACGTACAACATCAGCGGACAGTTGACACAAGCCGTACCACAACGTAGGCTGTGCTTCGCCATGCGAATGCCAATGAACAACTGCGAAGGGCATTGAGCATGTACGTCCTACTGCCATCCGCATTACAGTGTATAGCTGCAAGGTGTTTCACATGAAGCGATACTCTGGGGACCGGGCAGTGCGAGTAGCAAACTATATTGCGGGGGTTGCAGTTAGGCAACACTACACTAATTTAACGCGTCGTATGACAATTACAGAGCAGGTTAAGGCCCAACGTGTGTTGGGTTAAGGCCCAACGTGTGTTGGGTTAAGGCCCAACGTGTGTTGGGTTAAGGCCCAACGTGTGTTGGGTTAAGGCCCAACGTGTGTTGGGTTAAGGCCCAACGTGTGTTGGGTTAAGGCCCAACGTGTGTTGGGTTAAGGCCCAACGTGTGTTGGGTTAAGGCCCAACGTGTGTTGGGTTAAGGCCCAACGTGTGTTGGGTTAAGGCCCAACGTGTGTTGGGTTAAGGCCCAACGTGTGTTGGGTTAAGGCCCAACGTGTGTTGGGTTAAGGCCCAACGTGTGTTGGGTTAAGGCCCAACGTGTGTTGGGTTAAGGCCCAACGTGTGTTGGGTTAAGGCCCAACGTGTGTTGGGTTAAGGCCCAACGTGTGTTGGGTTAAGGCCCAACGTGTGTTGGGTTAAGGCCCAACGTGTGTTGGGTTGAGGCCCAACGTGTGTTGGGTTGAGGCCCAACGTGTGTTGGGTTGAGGCGCAACATAGGTTAGGTTGAGGCGCAACATAGGTTAGGTTGAGGCGCAACATGGGTTAGGTTAAGGCGCAACATGGGTTAGGTTAAGGCGCAACATGGGTTAGGTTAAGGCGCAACATGGGTTAGGTTAAGGCGCAACATGGGTTAGGTTAAGGCGCAACATGGGTTAGGTTAAGGCGCAACATGGGTTAGGTTAAGGCGCAACATGGGTTAGGTTAAGGCGCAACATGGGTTAGGTTAAGGCGCAACATGGGTTAGGTTAAGGCGCAACATGGGTTAGGTTAAGGCGCAACATGGGTTAGGTTAAGGCGCAACATGGGTTAG
>NW_025726203.1:2747500-2750000 GCF_021461395.2 Schistocerca americana | reverse complement strand
GGAGGCTGAGCTCCCCTGCACAATACACCTCGAAACCCTCTCAGGTCCCGGCGGCGCGCAGCGCCGTCCTAAGTACTTGGTCGGGTTCGAGAGTGGCGCAATCGCCCGGAGTTTGGCGAGTAGACGCTTTAGGTGCGACCACCCGTGCTCCCAACTGAGCTTGCCGCTGCCGACAGAGGCCCGGGAGCGTGCTGTCGTGGCATTGCCGGCGGGAGACAACACGCGCCACCTACGGTGGCCGGCAGCTCCAACGCCAGCGCCACAGAAGGACAAAAGCCCCACTTGGGTGCCGAAGCGAACTCTCCCAGCACAGCGCACGCGCCAACACGTCCGCACAGCTGCGATACAATCCACCTGCGAGAACCGCAGAGGCGACCGAGCAGCAGACGGCGTCGCGGCGCCGAGCGCCGGGCGGCGGCGCATCCTCAGCGCACACAGTCCTCAATCGGACCAGCACACTGCAGATGTCCACCGCGCTTCGCACCGGGCCCGCGAGGACCTACTTTGGCCGCACGGCGCCGCGTGCAGGGTGCGCCGGCGCGCAGCTGCGCCGCCTGCCGCCTCCGTCGGCCGGCGCGCCTGCCACTGGCCGCCCCCACCAGCCGGCTGTAGCGCGTGCGCCCACGCACCGCGCGGCCAGCACGCCGGGAGGCCCCCCCTCACCGGCCGGGGACGGTCCCACCCAGCCACCGCCGCGTATCGCTTCACACCCACATGCCATTCACGTTCGTGGGCATGGTGGGTATCGCTGAAACAACCGGTTGGTAGCTCAACCGATCGTCGCCATCACTGATTCACCTCTAGCGAGAACAACCGCACCACAACGGTTTACCAGTTGTTCATTTGCGTAACGTCACCAGCAAACGTAGACGTCCATCGCCATTTGCAAATTCAACGATTGTTGCATGCCTGTGTCAGGTGTCACGACACACTATGTCTGCCCACATACACGCAACAACATGTGCACGCTTCGCGAACACGTGGAAGGTGGCCCCCGTACGTATGCGATGTCCATTGCGCGAACGACTGTCAACCGGCCTCTGTCGCATGTCGCAGATGTGGAACGCAGTGCACCATGCTATCACGGTGTGTGAGAGGAGACGACTACGTCTGACAACACGCGCCACTACATCAACAGACGGCTCATGCTGATCGCCATCCACGGCATACCATACTGCAATCCAGCTCTTATAGGGAGACGACACGTAGCTGAGTGCACAATATTTGGACCGTATGGTTCGCCGTTGTTGGCGCAGTCGTGGTACGGTCACACATGTACCACGATGTATCATTCAGTACATGAGGACCAATGTGCAGTACAGTGTGTGATTTGGACGTACAACATCAGCGGACAGTTGACACAAGCCGTACCACAACGTAGGCTGTGCTTCGCCATGCGAATGCCAATGAACAACTGCGAAGGGCATTGAGCATGTACGTCCTACTGCCATCCGCATTACAGTGTATAGCTGCAAGGTGTTTCACATGAAGCGATACTCTGGGGACCGGGCAGTGCGAGTAGCAAACTATATTGCGGGGGTTGCAGTTAGGCAACACTACACTAATTTAACGCGTCGTATGACAATTACAGAGCAGGTTAAGGCCCAACGTGTGTTGGGTTAAGGCCCAACGTGTGTTGGGTTAAGGCCCAACGTGTGTTGGGTTAAGGCCCAACGTGTGTTGGGTTAAGGCCCAACGTGTGTTGGGTTAAGGCCCAACGTGTGTTGGGTTAAGGCCCAACGTGTGTTGGGTTAAGGCCCAACGTGTGTTGGGTTAAGGCCCAACGTGTGTTGGGTTAAGGCCCAACGTGTGTTGGGTTAAGGCCCAACGTGTGTTGGGTTAAGGCCCAACGTGTGTTGGGTTAAGGCCCAACGTGTGTTGGGTTAAGGCCCAACGTGTGTTGGGTTAAGGCCCAACGTGTGTTGGGTTAAGGCCCAACGTGTGTTGGGTTAAGGCCCAACGTGTGTTGGGTTAAGGCCCAACGTGTGTTGGGTTAAGGCCCAACGTGTGTTGGGTTAAGGCCCAACGTGTGTTGGGTTGAGGCCCAACGTGTGTTGGGTTGAGGCGCAACATAGGTTAGGTTGAGGCGCAACATAGGTTAGGTTGAGGCGCAACATGGGTTAGGTTAAGGCGCAACATGGGTTAGGTTAAGGCGCAACATGGGTTAGGTTAAGGCGCAACATGGGTTAGGTTAAGGCGCAACATGGGTTAGGTTAAGGCGCAACATGGGTTAGGTTAAGGCGCAACATGGGTTAGGTTAAGGCGCAACATGGGTTAGGTTAAGGCGCAACATGGGTTAGGTTAAGGCGCAACATGGGTTAGGTTAAGGCGCAACATGGGTTAGGTTAAGGCGCAACATGGGTTAGGTTAAGGCGCAACATGGGTTAGGTTAAGGCGCAACATGGGTTAGGTTAAGGCGCAACATGGGTTAGGTTAAGGCGCAACATAGGTTAGGTTAAGGCGCAACATGGGTTAGGTTAAGGCGCAACATGGGTTAGGT
>NW_025726203.1:2737500-2742500 GCF_021461395.2 Schistocerca americana | reverse complement strand
GCCGCTTAACCCGGGACCCGTGCGTCCTGAAGCAAGCCTGTAACACGTGGTTGGCGGTCTCTACGGCCTGGCAGCCCGCGCGGCATCTGGTGTCCGCTTCCCGCCCGCGACTGCGCCGTGCCTTCGTGGGGAAGGCGTTGATGCGGGCGCGGAGAGCGTCGATGAAGTTACGCCCAGATAGCAGGCGACTGGTGTCAGCGACCCACTGGTGTTGCCCCTTGACGGCGGCGGAAGATGACAGCGCCGCACCGTCAAAGGCAACGTGCAGGCGCGCGGCCCACATCTCTCCAACCTGCGTCGACGATTTGAGGAGGTGGCCCTCCCACATAAGATGCCGCTCCAGCGCCTCAATCTCACGCTGCACCTCGTCCCGGCCTGCACCGTCGGCGGCTGGCCCAATCCTCTTCAGCGCCAGGAGACGGGACCGGCGAAGTGTTGGCCCCATCCATCGGCATGATGGGATGCCGAGGCCACCCTGGGCTACAGGAGCGTGGAAGTAGCCCAGGGGAGTGTCCGCCGGAAGGCGGAACCATCTCCTGACGGCGGCACGGATGGTCACATCTGCCGCTTTCAACGCACCCACTCGGGTGCGGCTGAGGGCCAGCCCATGGTACAGGCCAGGCAGAAGTACGGTGGTGAGGGCGTGGAGGCGCTGTTGCGGCTTGAGCGGAGCTCGGGAGATGACGTCCAGCTGCTCCACCAGGTGGCGTCGTGGGTTGAAAACGCAGCGACCAGCGGTGGAGAATTGCAGTCCTAGGTACCGGAAGGTTTCACCCACACGTAGGGCGGGCACGGTGGCGTTGCCCGCTTTGAAGGTAACGTCGGCGTCGACCTTCACCTTCTTGTCGCGCCCAGACGCTACTAAGGCGAGGGTGAAACACTTCCGGGCGTTGATCTGCAGCCCCAGATGGGCGAGGGCTGCGACGGCTGCGTCGATGAGGGACTGCAATCCCCTCGCGGTCGATGCAAAAAGCAGGACGTCATCTGCGAAGGCCGCAGCGTTAACTCTGCGACCAAGGATCCGAGCTCCGATGTGGGAGGGAAGTTGACTCAAAACATAGTCCACCGCAAAATTGAAAAGGAGGGGGGAGAGGGGGTCACCCTGACGCACACCCCTAGCCGGCTGCAGGGGCACGCCCACGTCGGCGCCGCCCGCTATCACCGTCGTGCTACCCTCGTAACACCTTTCGACGTACTCAATAAAGCAATCCGGCAGGCCATGAGCCCTCAGCACGGGGCGGAGGGCGGCATGGTCCACCGAATCGAACGCTTTAGAGACGTCGATCGATGCTACAAAAACAGAGCGACAGGAGCGGACTGCGTCGGTGAGAGCAGTGTCCAAGATGAAGGTGTTTTCCAACATCCCATCCCGGGGGATGAATGCCCGCTGACGTTCGTCCACAGCACATGCACGCATCAGGCGTGACGCGAGAACCTTGTGAAAGGTCCGCGCCAACACCGAGCAGACCGTAATGGGGCGAAAGTCAGCGGGGGATGTTGGTGCAGCCGTTTTGGGGAGAAGTGACGTCCGGGCGCGAAGCAGACGCTCGGGGAGGGCGCGGGCCAGGAGGAAGAGGTTCAAGAGTTTCACCAGGACTTCATGCGGCAGGCGCCGCAGCTCCGCTGGAGTCAGGCCGTCCGGCCCGGCTGCCGATCCCCTGGGCGGCAAGGCAGCAGCGACCTCCTCACGTGTGACCGGCCCCCATAGGCACTCAGGAGCGACAGGCTCCGAGTGCGGGAGAAGGCGGTCACGGATGAAGCCGGCGGTGGAGATCGGCTTCTTCGTGAAGAGGTCCGCCCAGAAGTCCAGCAGACCGGGGATGTCGGGTGGCGGCTGCAGCAGGGTGCCGTCCAGCAAGCCGCGCACGCAACGCGCACACGACCTACGGAAGGCGTCCTGTGTCCGCGCGTATTCCCAGCGGCGCCGCTTGCGCTTCTGCAGCGGCGGGGCGGCAGGCGGCCGCTTGGATGGTTGGCGCGGCCGCTGTGTCCTGGTGATCGACCTCTCCCCCCTGGACCCGACCGACGCAAGGGCATCCGGGAGCATGCCCAGGATGACATCGGGCGGCGTGCCCCGCCCCAGACCAATGACTCGATCCAGGGCAGAGAAACGCTGGGCGGAAGCAGGTAGCCCCGCCAGATGCTCCCAGATGGCGGCGTCAGTCGGCCCCTCCGGCGGCGGCCCGGTGGTGTCGGCCGCGAAGTCCTCGGCTGCGTCGACGGGCGGCGCAGCGGCCTCGCCCGCGTCAGGCAGCGAGCTCGCTGCTCCACGGCGGGACGCCGGCTCTTCGCCCCGACCGATCTCAAGTGCCTCCATGAATTGGCGGACAAGCTGCTTGTGGGCAGCTTGCCGCCGTCGGCACTTGATTGCCTCAAGCGTTCGGTCGGGGAACATCCTGGTAAGTTCTTGATTTACAAAGAAGAACCGGGCGTCCCTCTCGAGGAACAGTTCGGCCTCTGCCTTGGCGAGCGACAGGACTTCTTCCTCCGTCCACCTCGCGCGATGCCTCTCCGTCACGATCTCAGCGTTGGCGGCCGCAGGGTGTTGGCGGCGGCGATGGACCCCGAGACCGTTCTTCGTGGTAAAAGTGCGGTGGCACTCACTGCAAGCAAAGGGAGCTACACAAACTATCGCATTTTCGTTACGGCCGGTTGGCCGGATAGGTGCTGGGGTAGCTGGGGTGGCACCTTCAGCGGAAGGGCCACCATCTCTTGTTTCTTGTCGGCTGCCCCCAACTATAAAGGGATAATGCGAGGGGGGGCTGGTAACCCCCCCAAGCCCCTGGTGCGGTCTTCCACTCTGCGAAAATCAGCGGGCCCACGAGAAGGGGAGAAGACCGCAGGAGAGGAGAGGCTAAGAGGGCTAGGCCCATGTATTGCGCATCACTCTCCCTGTAACTATAACCCAAGGAAGGCACCTCGCAGCAGCAGCACGACTACATCAAGACCGCACTTCGAAAAGCCAAGTCCGGATGCAGCCACACCGCCGCCACTTGGCCATTCATTAGCCGTCTTTATTCATTGCTGAATAACACATATATATGTACAGATAGGGTGTGGCAGGTGTTTCACGCCATGTCCGCCACCGAGGTGGGGACTTACAGGGCGATGCCACAAGAAAAGGTTAAAACTACAATACATATACATATATATATGCTGGAAAAAACAGAAACAAAAACAACATAAGTTACGTACACAAAGAAGAAAGAACAAAGACGGGATATTCCTCCTGTGGATAGGCCCCAGGAGTCAAGGCGAAGAAAATAACCAGCATCCTATCCGACGCCGGCTCGCTCCATCGGACTGTGCGCCGTCATATATTCGAAAATGCGATAGCTCGTGCAGCAGCTTTGCAGTACTCTCGTGCTAAGCACCGCCAGTTCTCGGGGTCTAAATCCAAGTGCGGAGAGATCTCCGGCCGACGCTGGAGACCATACACCCCTCCAATTCAATGTCGCGGTGGACACTGTAACCTCCTCAACGTCACGGTGCAGGTTGGAGATGGCACGCCTGATGGACGGCGTGTTGTAGTAGGCCGCTTTCTCGGAGTGACACCAGTCGAGCCGGAGATGGTCTCCGACTACCTGGGCGTCGATGACGCGGGCAATGCCGTCTTTAACCGCCACCACGTCAGGCTTGCGGATTCCCTCAGGTGTGCGGAGGTGGGGCTCCACAGAGACGTTGAAGCCCCTCTGCGCGAGTCCACGGGCAACATAGCGCACGATCGCGTCATGCCGCTTAACCCGGGACCCGTGCGTCCTGAAGCAAGCCTGTAACACGTGGTTGGCGGTCTCTACGGCCTGGCAGCCCGCGCGGCATCTGGTGTCCGCCTCCCGCCCGCGACTGCGCCGTGCCTTCGTGGGGAAGGCGTTGATGCGGGCGCGGAGAGCGTCGATGAAGTTACGCCCAGATAGCAGGCGACTGGTGTCAGCGACCCACTGGTGTTGCCCCTTGACGGCGGCGGAAGATGACAGCGCCGCACCGTCAAAGGCAACGTGCAGGCGCGCGGCCCACATCTCTCCAACCTGCGTCGACGATTTGAGGAGGTGGCCCTCCCACATAAGATGCCGCTCCAGCGCCTCAATCTCACGCTGCACCTCGTCCCGGCCTGCACCGTCGGCGGCTGGCCCAATCCTCTTCAGCGCCAGGAGACGGGACCGGCGAAGTGTTGGCCCCATCCATCGGCATGATGGGATGCCGAGGCCTCCCTGGGCTACAGGAGCGTGGAAGTAGCCCAGGGGAGTGTCCGCCGGAAGGCGGAACCATCTCCTGACGGCGGCACGGATGGTCACATCTGCCGCTTTCAACGCACCCACTCGGGTGCGGCTGAGGGCCAGCCCATGGTACAGGCCAGGCAGAAGTACGGTGGTGAGGGCGTGGAGGCGCTGTTGCGGCTTGAGCGGAGCTCGGGAGATGACGTCCAGCTGCTCCACCAGGTGGCGTCGTGGGTTGAAAACGCAGCGACCAGCGGTGGAGAATTGCAGTCCCAGGTACCGGAAGGTTTCACCCACACGTAGGGCGGGCACGGTGGCGTTGCCCGCTTTGAAGGTAACGTCGGCGTCGACCTTCACCTTCTTGTCGCGCCCAGACGCGACTAAGGCGAGGGTGAAACACTTCCGGGCGTTGATCTGCAGCCCCAGATGGGCGAGGGCTGCGACGGCTGCGTCGATGAGGGACTGCAATCCCCTCGCGGTCGATGCAAAAAGCAGGACGTCATCTGCGAAGGCCGCAGCGTTAACTCTGCGACCAAGGATCCGAGCTCCGATGTGGGAGGGAAGTTGACTCAAAACATAGTCCACCGCAAAATTGAAAAGGAGGGGGGAGAGGGGGTCACCCTGACGCACACCCCTAGCCGGCTGCAGGGGCACGCCCACGTCGGCGCCGCCCGCTATCACCGTCGTGCTACCCTCGTAACACCTTACGACGTACTCAATAAAGCAATCCGGCAGGCCATGAGCCCTCAGCACGGGGCGGAGGGCGGCATGGTCCACCGAATCGAA
>NW_025726203.1:2727500-2732500 GCF_021461395.2 Schistocerca americana | reverse complement strand
AGGAGGTTCAGCGGGTTACCCCGACCTTTCGGCCTAGGAAGACACGCTGATTCCTTCAGTGTAGCGCGCGTGCGGCCCAGAACATCTAAGGGCATCACAGACCTGTTATTGCTCAATCTCGTGCGGCTAGAAGCCGCCTGTCCCTCTAAGAAGAAAAGTAATCGCTGACAGCACGAAGGATGTCACGCGACTAGTTAGCAGGCTAGAGTCTCGTTCGTTATCGGAATTAACCAGACAAATCGCTCCACCAACTAAGAACGGCCATGCACCACCACCCACCGAATCAAGAAAGAGCTATCAATCTGTCAATCCTTCCGGTGTCCGGGCCTGGTGAGGTTTCCCGTGTTGAGTCAAATTAAGCCGCAGGCTCCACTCCTGGTGGTGCCCTTCCGTCAATTCCTTTAAGTTTCAGCTTTGCAACCATACTTCCCCCGGAACCCAAAAGCTTTGGTTTCCCGGAGGCTGCCCGCCGAGTCATCGGAGGAACTGCGGCGGATCGCTGGCTGGCATCGTTTATGGTTAGAACTAGGGCGGTATCTGATCGCCTTCGAACCTCTAACTTTCGTTCTTGATTAATGAAAACATACTTGGCAAATGCTTTCGCTTCTGTTCGTCTTGCGACGATCCAAGAATTTCACCTCTAACGTCGCAATACGAATGCCCCCGCCTGTCCCTATTAATCATTACCTCGGGTTCCGAAAACCAACAAAATAGAACCGAGGTCCTATTCCATTATTCCATGCACACAGTATTCAGGCGGGCTTGCCTGCTTTAAGCACTCTAATTTGTTCAAAGTAAACGTGCCGGCCCACCGAGACACTCACTCAAGAGCACCCTGGTAGGATTGCAACGGGGTCCGCCTCGGGACGCACGAGCACGCACGAGGCGCGTCGCACGCCTTCAGCTCGCCCCACCGGCAGGACGTCCCACGATACATGCCAGTTAAACACCGACGGGCGGTGAACCAACAGCGTGGGACACAAATCCAACTACGAGCTTTTTAACCGCAACAACTTTAATATACGCTATTGGAGCTGGAATTACCGCGGCTGCTGGCACCAGACTTGCCCTCCAATAGATACTCGTTAAAGGATTTAAAGTGTACTCATTCCGATTACGGGGCCTCGGATGAGTCCCGTATCGTTATTTTTCGTCACTACCTCCCCGTGCCGGGAGTGGGTAATTTGCGCGCCTGCTGCCTTCCTTGGATGTGGTAGCCGTTTCTCAGGCTCCCTCTCCGGAATCGAACCCTGATTCCCCGTTACCCGTTACAACCATGGTAGGCGCAGAACCTACCATCGACAGTTGATAAGGCAGACATTTGAAAGATGCGTCGCCGGTACGAGGACCGTGCGATCAGCCCAAAGTTATTCAGAGTCACCAAGGCAAACGGACCGGACGAGCCGACCGATTGGTTTTGATCTAATAAAAGCGTCCCTTCCATCTCTGGTCGGGACTCTGTTTGCATGTATTAGCTCTAGAATTACCACAGTTATCCAAGTAACGTGGGTACGATCTAAGGAACCATAACTGATTTAATGAGCCATTCGCGGTTTCACCTTAATGCGGCTTGTACTGAGACATGCATGGCTTAATCTTTGAGACAAGCATATGACTACTGGCAGGATCAACCAGGGAGCTGCGTCAACTAGAGCTGAGCAGCCGGCCGCCCGGGAGTGTGTCCCGGGGGCCCGCGCGAACACGCAAGCGTCCGCTCAATTATTCTGCAAACAGGAGGAGGCTGAGCTCCCCTGCACAATACACCTCGAAACCCTCTCAGGTCCCGGCGGCGCGCAGCGCCGTCCTAAGTACTTGGTCGGGTTCGAGAGTGGCGCAATCGCCCGGAGTTTGGCGAGTAGACGCTTTAGGTGCGACCACCCGTGCTCCCAACTGAGCTTGCCGCTGCCGACAGAGGCCCGGGAGCGTGCTGTCGTGGCATTGCCGGCGGGAGACAACACGCGCCACCTACGGTGGCCGGCAGCTCCAACGCCAGCGCCACAGAAGGACAAAAGCCCCACTTGGGTGCCGAAGCGAACTCTCCCAGCACAGCGCACGCGCCAACACGTCCGCACAGCTGCGATACAATCCACCTGCGAGAACCGCAGAGGCGACCGAGCAGCAGACGGCGTCGCGGCGCCGAGCGCCGGGCGGCGGCGCATCCTCAGCGCACACAGTCCTCAATCGGACCAGCACACTGCAGATGTCCACCGCGCTTCGCACCGGGCCCGCGAGGACCTACTTTGGCCGCACGGCGCCGCGTGCAGGGTGCGCCGGCGCGCAGCTGCGCCGCCTGCCGCCTCCGTCGGCCGGCGCGCCTGCCACTGGCCGCCCCCACCAGCCGGCTGTAGCGCGTGCGCCCACGCACCGCGCGGCCAGCACGCCGGGAGGCCCCCCCTCACCGGCCGGGGACGGTCCCACCCAGCCACCGCCGCGTATCGCTTCACACCCACATGCCATTCACGTTCGTGGGCATGGTGGGTATCGCTGAAACAACCGGTTGGTAGCTCAACCGATCGTCGCCATCACTGATTCACCTCTAGCGAGAACAACCGCACCACAACGGTTTACCAGTTGTTCATTTGCGTAACGTCACCAGCAAACGTAGACGTCCATCGCCATTTGCAAATTCAACGATTGTTGCATGCCTGTGTCAGGTGTCACGACACACTATGTCTGCCCACATACACGCAACAACATGTGCACGCTTCGCGAACACGTGGAAGGTGGCCCCCGTACGTATGCGATGTCCATTGCGCGAACGACTGTCAACCGGCCTCTGTCGCATGTCGCAGATGTGGAACGCAGTGCACCATGCTATCACGGTGTGTGAGAGGAGACGACTACGTCTGACAACACGCGCCACTACATCAACAGACGGCTCATGCTGATCGCCATCCACGGCATACCATACTGCAATCCAGCTCTTATAGGGAGACGACACGTAGCTGAGTGCACAATATTTGGACCGTATGGTTCGCCGTTGTTGGCGCAGTCGTGGTACGGTCACACATGTACCACGATGTATCATTCAGTACATGAGGACCAATGTGCAGTACAGTGTGTGATTTGGACGTACAACATCAGCGGACAGTTGACACAAGCCGTACCACAACGTAGGCTGTGCTTCGCCATGCGAATGCCAATGAACAACTGCGAAGGGCATTGAGCATGTACGTCCTACTGCCATCCGCATTACAGTGTATAGCTGCAAGGTGTTTCACATGAAGCGATACTCTGGGGACCGGGCAGTGCGAGTAGCAAACCATATTGCGGGGGTTGCAGTTAGGCAACACTACACTAATTTAACGCGTCGTATGACAATTACAGAGCAGGTTAAGGCCCAACGTGTGTTGGGTTAAGGCCCAACGTGTGTTGGGTTAAGGCCCAACGTGTGTTGGGTTAAGGCCCAACGTGTGTTGGGTTAAGGCCCAACGTGTGTTGGGTTAAGGCCCAACGTGTGTTGGGTTAAGGCCCAACGTGTGTTGGGTTAAGGCCCAACGTGTGTTGGGTTAAGGCCCAACGTGTGTTGGGTTAAGGCCCAACGTGTGTTGGGTTAAGGCCCAACGTGTGTTGGGTTAAGGCCCAACGTGTGTTGGGTTAAGGCCCAACGTGTGTTGGGTTAAGGCCCAACGTGTGTTGGGTTAAGGCCCAACGTGTGTTGGGTTAAGGCCCAACGTGTGTTGGGTTAAGGCCCAACGTGTGTTGGGTTAAGGCCCAACGTGTGTTGGGTTAAGGCCCAACGTGTGTTGGGTTAAGGCCCAACGTGTGTTGGGTTAAGGCCCAACGTGTGTTGGGTTGAGGCCCAACGTGTGTTGGGTTGAGGCGCAACATAGGTTAGGTTGAGGCGCAACATAGGTTAGGTTGAGGCGCAACATGGGTTAGGTTAAGGCGCAACATGGGTTAGGTTAAGGCGCAACATGGGTTAGGTTAAGGCGCAACATGGGTTAGGTTAAGGCGCAACATGGGTTAGGTTAAGGCGCAACATGGGTTAGGTTAAGGCGCAACATGGGTTAGGTTAAGGCGCAACATGGGTTAGGTTAAGGCGCAACATGGGTTAGGTTAAGGCGCAACATGGGTTAGGTTAAGGCGCAACATGGGTTAGGTTAAGGCGCAACATGGGTTAGGTTAAGGCGCAACATGGGTTAGGTTAAGGCGCAACATGGGTTAGGTTAAGGTACAATATGGGTTAGGTTAAGGTACAATATGGGTTAGGTTAAGGTACAATATGGGTTAGGTTAAGGCGCAACATAGGTTAGGTTAAGGCGCAACATAGGTTAGGTTAAGGCGCAACATAGGTTAGGTTAAGGCGCAACATAGGTTAGGTTAAGGCACAACACGGGTTAGGTTATGGTACAACACGGGTTAGGTTAAGGTACAACACGGGTTAGGTTAAGGTACAACACGGGTTAGGTTAAGGTACAACACGGGTTAGGTTAAGGTACAACACGGGTTAGGTTAAGGTACAACACGGGTTAGGTTAAGGTACAACACGGGTTAGGTTAAGGTACAACACGGGTTAGGTTAAGGTACAACACGGGTTAGGTTAAGGCACAACACGGGTTAGGTTAAGGCACAACACGGGTTAGGTTAAGGCACAACACGGGTTAGGTTAAGGCACAACACGGGTTAGGTTAAGGCACAACACGGGTTAGGTTAAGGCACAACACGGGTTAGGTTAAGGCACAATACGGGTTAGGTTAAGGCACAATACGGGTTAGGTTAAGGCACAATACGGGTTAGGTTAAGGCACAATACGGGTTAGGTTAAGGCACAATACGGGTTAGGTTAAGGCACAATACGGGTTAGGTTAAGGCACAATACGGGTTAGGTTAAGGCACAATACGGGTTAGGTTAAGGCACAATACGGGTTAGGTTAAGGCACAATACGGGTTAGGTTAAGGCACAATACGGGTTAGGTTAAGGCACAATACGGGTTAGGTTAAGGCACAATACGGGTTAGGTTAAGGCACAATACGGGTTAGGTTAAGGCACAATACGGG
>NW_025726203.1:2715000-2720000 GCF_021461395.2 Schistocerca americana | reverse complement strand
AAGTAATCGCTGACAGCACGAAGGATGTCACGCGACTAGTTAGCAGGCTAGAGTCTCGTTCGTTATCGGAATTAACCAGACAAATCGCTCCACCAACTAAGAACGGCCATGCACCACCACCCACCGAATCAAGAAAGAGCTATCAATCTGTCAATCCTTCCGGTGTCCGGGCCTGGTGAGGTTTCCCGTGTTGAGTCAAATTAAGCCGCAGGCTCCACTCCTGGTGGTGCCCTTCCGTCAATTCCTTTAAGTTTCAGCTTTGCAACCATACTTCCCCCGGAACCCAAAAGCTTTGGTTTCCCGGAGGCTGCCCGCCGAGTCATCGGAGGAACTGCGGCGGATCGCTGGCTGGCATCGTTTATGGTTAGAACTAGGGCGGTATCTGATCGCCTTCGAACCTCTAACTTTCGTTCTTGATTAATGAAAACATACTTGGCAAATGCTTTCGCTTCTGTTCGTCTTGCGACGATCCAAGAATTTCACCTCTAACGTCGCAATACGAATGCCCCCGCCTGTCCCTATTAATCATTACCTCGGGTTCCGAAAACCAACAAAATAGAACCGAGGTCCTATTCCATTATTCCATGCACACAGTATTCAGGCGGGCTTGCCTGCTTTAAGCACTCTAATTTGTTCAAAGTAAACGTGCCGGCCCACCGAGACACTCACTCAAGAGCACCCTGGTAGGATTGCAACGGGGTCCGCCTCGGGACGCACGAGCACGCACGAGGCGCGTCGCACGCCTTCAGCTCGCCCCACCGGCAGGACGTCCCACGATACATGCCAGTTAAACACCGACGGGCGGTGAACCAACAGCGTGGGACACAAATCCAACTACGAGCTTTTTAACCGCAACAACTTTAATATACGCTATTGGAGCTGGAATTACCGCGGCTGCTGGCACCAGACTTGCCCTCCAATAGATACTCGTTAAAGGATTTAAAGTGTACTCATTCCGATTACGGGGCCTCGGATGAGTCCCGTATCGTTATTTTTCGTCACTACCTCCCCGTGCCGGGAGTGGGTAATTTGCGCGCCTGCTGCCTTCCTTGGATGTGGTAGCCGTTTCTCAGGCTCCCTCTCCGGAATCGAACCCTGATTCCCCGTTACCCGTTACAACCATGGTAGGCGCAGAACCTACCATCGACAGTTGATAAGGCAGACATTTGAAAGATGCGTCGCCGGTACGAGGACCGTGCGATCAGCCCAAAGTTATTCAGAGTCACCAAGGCAAACGGACCGGACGAGCCGACCGATTGGTTTTGATCTAATAAAAGCGTCCCTTCCATCTCTGGTCGGGACTCTGTTTGCATGTATTAGCTCTAGAATTACCACAGTTATCCAAGTAACGTGGGTACGATCTAAGGAACCATAACTGATTTAATGAGCCATTCGCGGTTTCACCTTAATGCGGCTTGTACTGAGACATGCATGGCTTAATCTTTGAGACAAGCATATGACTACTGGCAGGATCAACCAGGGAGCTGCGTCAACTAGAGCTGAGCAGCCGGCCGCCCGGGAGTGTGTCCCGGGGGCCCGCGCGAACACGCAAGCGTCCGCTCAATTATTCTGCAAACAGGAGGAGGCTGAGCCCCCCTGCACAATACACCTCGAAACCCTCTCAGGTCCCGGCGGCGCGCAGCGCCGTCCTAAGTACTTGGTCGGGTTCGAGAGTGGCGCAATCGCCCGGAGTTTGGCGAGTAGACGCTTTAGGTGCGACCACCCGTGCTCCCAACTGAGCTTGCCGCTGCCGACAGAGGCCCGGGAGCGTGCTGTCGTGGCATTGCCGGCGGGAGACAACACGCGCCACCTACGGTGGCCGGCAGCTCCAACGCCAGCGCCACAGAAGGACAAAAGCCCCACTTGGGTGCCGAAGCGAACTCTCCCAGCACAGCGCACGCGCCAACACGTCCGCACAGCTGCGATACAATCCACCTGCGAGAACCGCAGAGGCGACCGAGCAGCAGACGGCGTCGCGGCGCCGAGCGCCGGGCGGCGGCGCATCCTCAGCGCACACAGTCCTCAATCGGACCAGCACACTGCAGATGTCCACCGCGCTTCGCACCGGGCCCGCGAGGACCTACTTTGGCCGCACGGCGCCGCGTGCAGGGTGCGCCGGCGCGCAGCTGCGCCGCCTGCCGCCTCCGTCGGCCGGCGCGCCTGCCACTGGCCGCCCCCACCAGCCGGCTGTAGCGCGTGCGCCCACGCACCGCGCGGCCAGCACGCCGGGAGGCCCCCCCTCACCGGCCGGGGACGGTCCCACCCAGCCACCGCCGCGTATCGCTTCACACCCACATGCCATTCACGTTCGTGGGCATGGTGGGTATCGCTGAAACAACCGGTTGGTAGCTCAACCGATCGTCGCCATCACTGATTCACCTCTAGCGAGAACAACCGCACCACAACGGTTTACCAGTTGTTCATTTGCGAAACGTCACCAGCAAACGTAGACGTCCATCGCCATTTGCAAATTCAACGATTGTTGCATGCCTGTGTCAGGTGTCACGACACACTATGTCTGCCCACATACACGCAACAACATGTGCACGCTTCGCGAACACGTGGAAGGTGGCCCCCGTACGTATGCGATGTCCATTGCGCGAACGACTGTCAACCGGCCTCTGTCGCATGTCGCAGATGTGGAACGCAGTGCACCATGCTATCACGGTGTGTGAGAGGAGACGACTACGTCTGACAACACGCGCCACTACATCAACAGACGGCTCATGCTGATCGCCATCCACGGCATACCATACTGCAATCCAGCTCTTATAGGGAGACGACACGTAGCTGAGTGCACAATATTTGGACCGTATGGTTCGCCGTTGTTGGCGCAGTCGTGGTACGGTCACACATGTACCACGATGTATCATTCAGTACATGAGGACCAATGTGCAGTACAGTGTGTGATTTGGACGTACAACATCAGCGGACAGTTGACACAAGCCGTACCACAACGTAGGCTGTGCTTCGCCATGCGAATGCCAATGAACAACTGCGAAGGGCATTGAGCATGTACGTCCTACTGCCATCCGCATTACAGTGTATAGCTGCAAGGTGTTTCACATGAAGCGATACTCTGGGGACCGGGCAGTGCGAGTAGCAAACTATATTGCGGGGGTTGCAGTTAGGCAACACTACACTAATTTAACGCGTCGTATGACAATTACAGAGCAGGTTAAGGCCCAACGTGTGTTGGGTTAAGGCCCAACGTGTGTTGGGTTAAGGCCCAACGTGTGTTGGGTTAAGGCCCAACGTGTGTTGGGTTAAGGCCCAACGTGTGTTGGGTTAAGGCCCAACGTGTGTTGGGTTAAGGCCCAACGTGTGTTGGGTTAAGGCCCAACGTGTGTTGGGTTAAGGCCCAACGTGTGTTGGGTTAAGGCCCAACGTGTGTTGGGTTAAGGCCCAACGTGTGTTGGGTTAAGGCCCAACGTGTGTTGGGTTAAGGCCCAACGTGTGTTGGGTTAAGGCCCAACGTGTGTTGGGTTAAGGCCCAACGTGTGTTGGGTTAAGGCCCAACGTGTGTTGGGTTAAGGCCCAACGTGTGTTGGGTTAAGGCCCAACGTGTGTTGGGTTAAGGCCCAACGTGTGTTGGGTTAAGGCCCAACGTGTGTTGGGTTGAGGCCCAACGTGTGTTGGGTTGAGGCGCAACATAGGTTAGGTTGAGGCGCAACATAGGTTAGGTTGAGGCGCAACATGGGTTAGGTTGAGGCGCAACATGGGTTAGGTTAAGGCGCAACATGGGTTAGGTTAAGGCGCAACATGGGTTAGGTTAAGGCGCAACATGGGTTAGGTTAAGGCGCAACATGGGTTAGGTTAAGGCGCAACATGGGTTAGGTTAAGGCGCAACATGGGTTAGGTTAAGGCGCAACATGGGTTAGGTTAAGGCGCAACATGGGTTAGGTTAAGGCGCAACATGGGTTAGGTTAAGGCGCAACATGGGTTAGGTTAAGGCGCAACATGGGTTAGGTTAAGGCGCAACATGGGTTAGGTTAAGGCGCAACATGGGTTAGGTTAAGGCGCAACATAGGTTAGGTTAAGGCGCAACATGGGTTAGGTTAAGGCGCAACATGGGTTAGGTTAAGGTACAATATGGGTTAGGTTAAGGTACAATATGGGTTAGGTTAAGGTACAATATGGGTTAGGTTAAGGCGCAACATAGGTTAGGTTAAGGCGCAACATAGGTTAGGTTAAGGCGCAACATAGGTTAGGTTAAGGCGCAACATAGGTTAGGTTAAGGCACAACACGGGTTAGGTTAAGGTACAACACGGGTTAGGTTAAGGTACAACACGGGTTAGGTTAAGGTACAACACGGGTTAGGTTAAGGTACAACACGGGTTAGGTTAAGGTACAACACGGGTTAGGTTAAGGTACAACACGGGTTAGGTTAAGGTACAACACGGGTTAGGTTAAGGTACAACACGGGTTAGGTTAAGGTACAACACGGGTTAGGTTAAGGTACAACACGGGTTAGGTTAAGGCACAACACGTGTTAGGTTAAGGCACAATACGGGTTAGGTTAAGGCACAACACGGGTTAGGTTAAGGCACAACACGGGTTAGGTTAAGGCACAACACGGGTTAGGTTAAGGCACAATACGGGTTAGGTTAAGGCACAATACGGGTTAGGTTAAGGCACAATACGGGTTAGGTTAAGGCACAATACGGGTTAGGTTAAGGCACAATACGGGTTAGGTTAAGGCACAATACGGGTTAGGTTAAGGCACAATACGGGTTAGGTTAAGGCACAATACGGGTTAGGTTAAGGCACAATACGGGTTAGGTTAAGGCACAATACGGGTTAGGTTAAGGCACAATACGGGTTAGGTTAAGGCACAATACGGGTTAGGTTAAGGCACAATACGGGTTAGGTTAAGGCACAATACGGGTTAGGTTAAGGCACAATACGGGTTAGGTTAAGGCACAATACGGGTTAGGTTAAGGCACAATACGGGTTAGGTTAAGGTACACATTGTTGTAAGGAAAGGTGTTTTGGGGGG
>NW_025726203.1:2702500-2707500 GCF_021461395.2 Schistocerca americana | reverse complement strand
TCGGAATTAACCAGACAAATCGCTCCACCAACTAAGAACGGCCATGCACCACCACCCACCGAATCAAGAAAGAGCTATCAATCTGTCAATCCTTCCGGTGTCCGGGCCTGGTGAGGTTTCCCGTGTTGAGTCAAATTAAGCCGCAGGCTCCACTCCTGGTGGTGCCCTTCCGTCAATTCCTTTAAGTTTCAGCTTTGCAACCATACTTCCCCCGGAACCCAAAAGCTTTGGTTTCCCGGAGGCTGCCCGCCGAGTCATCGGAGGAACTGCGGCGGATCGCTGGCTGGCATCGTTTATGGTTAGAACTAGGGCGGTATCTGATCGCCTTCGAACCTCTAACTTTCGTTCTTGATTAATGAAAACATACTTGGCAAATGCTTTCGCTTCTGTTCGTCTTGCGACGATCCAAGAATTTCACCTCTAACGTCGCAATACGAATGCCCCCGCCTGTCCCTATTAATCATTACCTCGGGTTCCGAAAACCAACAAAATAGAACCGAGGTCCTATTCCATTATTCCATGCACACAGTATTCAGGCGGGCTTGCCTGCTTTAAGCACTCTAATTTGTTCAAAGTAAACGTGCCGGCCCACCGAGACACTCACTCAAGAGCACCCTGGTAGGATTGCAACGGGGTCCGCCTCGGGACGCACGAGCACGCACGAGGCGCGTCGCACGCCTTCAGCTCGCCCCACCGGCAGGACGTCCCACGATACATGCCAGTTAAACACCGACGGGCGGTGAACCAACAGCGTGGGACACAAATCCAACTACGAGCTTTTTAACCGCAACAACTTTAATATACGCTATTGGAGCTGGAATTACCGCGGCTGCTGGCACCAGACTTGCCCTCCAATAGATACTCGTTAAAGGATTTAAAGTGTACTCATTCCGATTACGGGGCCTCGGATGAGTCCCGTATCGTTATTTTTCGTCACTACCTCCCCGTGCCGGGAGTGGGTAATTTGCGCGCCTGCTGCCTTCCTTGGATGTGGTAGCCGTTTCTCAGGCTCCCTCTCCGGAATCGAACCCTGATTCCCCGTCACCCGTTACAACCATGGTAGGCGCAGAACCTACCATCGACAGTTGATAAGGCAGACATTTGAAAGATGCGTCGCCGGTACGAGGACCGTGCGATCAGCCCAAAGTTATTCAGAGTCACCAAGGCAAACGGACCGGACGAGCCGACCGATTGGTTTTGATCTAATAAAAGCGTCCCTTCCATCTCTGGTCGGGACTCTGTTTGCATGTATTAGCTCTAGAATTACCACAGTTATCCAAGTAACGTGGGTACGATCTAAGGAACCATAACTGATTTAATGAGCCATTCGCGGTTTCACCTTAATGCGGCTTGTACTGAGACATGCATGGCTTAATCTTTGAGACAAGCATATGACTACTGGCAGGATCAACCAGGGAGCTGCGTCAACTAGAGCTGAGCAGCCGGCCGCCCGGGAGTGTGTCCCGGGGGCCCGCGCGAACACGCAAGCATCCGCTCAATTATTCTGCAAACAGGAGGAGGCTGAGCTCCCCTGCACAATACACCTCGAAACCCTCTCAGGTCCCGGCGGCGCGCAGCGCCGTCCTAAGTACTTGGTCGGGTTCGAGAGTGGCGCAATCGCCCGGAGTTTGGCGAGTAGACGCTTTAGGTGCGACCACCCGTGCTCCCAACTGAGCTTGCCGCTGCCGACAGAGGCCCGGGAGCGTGCTGTCGTGGCATTGCCGGCGGGAGACAACACGCGCCACCTACGGTGGCCGGCAGCTCCAACGCCAGCGCCACAGAAGGACAAAAGCCCCACTTGGGTGCCGAAGCGAACTCTCCCAGCACAGCGCACGCGCCAACACGTCCGCACAGCTGCGATACAATCCACCTGCGAGAACCGCAGAGGCGACCGAGCAGCAGACGGCGTCGCGGCGCCGAGCGCCGGGCGGCGGCGCATCCTCAGCGCACACAGTCCTCAATCGGACCAGCACACTGCAGATGTCCACCGCGCTTCGCACCGGGCCCGCGAGGACCTACTTTGGCCGCACGGCGCCGCGTGCAGGGTGCGCCGGCGCGCAGCTGCGCCGCCTGCCGCCTCCGTCGGCCGGCGCGCCTGCCACTGGCCGCCCCCACCAGCCGGCTGTAGCGCGTGCGCCCACGCACCGCGCGGCCAGCACGCCGGGAGGCCCCCCCTCACCGGCCGGGGACGGTCCCACCCAGCCACCGCCGCGTATCGCTTCACACCCACATGCCATTCACGTTCGTGGGCATGGTGGGTATCGCTGAAACAACCGGTTGGTAGCTCAACCGATCGTCGCCATCACTGATTCACCTCTAGCGAGAACAACCGCACCACAACGGTTTACCAGTTGTTCATTTGCGTAACGTCACCAGCAAACGTAGACGTCCATCGCCATTTGCAAATTCAACGATTGTTGCATGCCTGTGTCAGGTGTCACGACACACTATGTCTGCCCACATACACGCAACAACATGTGCACGCTTCGCGAACACGTGGAAGGTGGCCCCCGTACGTATGCGATGTCCATTGCGCGAACGACTGTCAACCGGCCTCTGTCGCATGTCGCAGATGTGGAACGCAGTGCACCATGCTATCACGGTGTGTGAGAGGAGACGACTACGTCTGACAACACGCGCCACTACATCAACAGACGGCTCATGCTGATCGCCATCCACGGCATACCATACTGCAATCCAGCTCTTATAGGGAGACGACACGTAGCTGAGTGCACAATATTTGGACCGTATGGTTCGCCGTTGTTGGCGCAGTCGTGGTACGGTCACACATGTACCACGATGTATCATTCAGTACATGAGGACCAATGTGCAGTACAGTGTGTGATTTGGACGTACAACATCAGCGGACAGTTGACACAAGCCGTACCACAACGTAGGCTGTGCTTCGCCATGCGAATGCCAATGAACAACTGCGAAGGGCATTGAGCATGTACGTCCTACTGCCATCCGCATTACAGTGTATAGCTGCAAGGTGTTTCACATGAAGCGATACTCTGGGGACCGGGCAGTGCGAGTAGCAAACTATATTGCGGGGGTTGCAGTTAGGCAACACTACACTAATTTAACGCGTCGTATGACAATTACAGAGCAGGTTAAGGCCCAACGTGTGTTGGGTTAAGGCCCAACGTGTGTTGGGTTAAGGCCCAACGTGTGTTGGGTTAAGGCCCAACGTGTGTTGGGTTAAGGCCCAACGTGTGTTGGGTTAAGGCCCAACGTGTGTTGGGTTAAGGCCCAACGTGTGTTGGGTTAAGGCCCAACGTGTGTTGGGTTAAGGCCCAACGTGTGTTGGGTTAAGGCCCAACGTGTGTTGGGTTAAGGCCCAACGTGTGTTGGGTTAAGGCCCAACGTGTGTTGGGTTAAGGCCCAACGTGTGTTGGGTTAAGGCCCAACGTGTGTTGGGTTAAGGCCCAACGTGTGTTGGGTTAAGGCCCAACGTGTGTTGGGTTAAGGCCCAACGTGTGTTGGGTTAAGGCCCAACGTGTGTTGGGTTGAGGCCCAACGTGTGTTGGGTTGAGGCGCAACATAGGTTAGGTTGAGGCGCAACATAGGTTAGGTTGAGGCGCAACATGGGTTAGGTTAAGGCGCAACATGGGTTAGGTTAAGGCGCAACATGGGTTAGGTTAAGGCGCAACATGGGTTAGGTTAAGGCGCAACATGGGTTAGGTTAAGGCGCAACATGGGTTAGGTTAAGGCGCAACATGGGTTAGGTTAAGGCGCAACATGGGTTAGGTTAAGGCGCAACATGGGTTAGGTTAAGGCGCAACATGGGTTAGGTTAAGGCGCAACATGGGTTAGGTTAAGGCGCAACATGGGTTAGGTTAAGGCGCAACATGGGTTAGGTTAAGGCGCAACATGGGTTAGGTTAAGGTACAATATGGGTTAGGTTAAGGTACAATATGGGTTAGGTTAAGGTACAATATGGGTTAGGTTAAGGCGCAACATAGGTTAGGTTAAGGCGCAACATAGGTTAGGTTAAGGCGCAACATAGGTTAGGTTAAGGCGCAACACGGGTTAGGTTAAGGTACAACACGGGTTAGGTTAAGGTACAACACGGGTTAGGTTAAGGTACAACACGGGTTAGGTTAAGGTACAACACGGGTTAGGTTAAGGTACAACACGGGTTAGGTTAAGGTACAACACGGGTTAGGTTAAGGTACAACACGGGTTAGGTTAAGGTACAACACGGGTTAGGTTAAGGTACAACACGGGTTAGGTTAAGGTACAACACGGGTTAGGTTAAGGCACAACACGGGTTAGGTTAAGGCACAATACGGGTTAGGTTAAGGCACAACACGGGTTAGGTTAAGGCACAACACGGGTTAGGTTAAGGCACAACACGGGTTAGGTTAAGGCACAATACGGGTTAGGTTAAGGCACAATACGGGTTAGGTTAAGGCACAATACGGGTTAGGTTAAGGCACAATACGGGTTAGGTTAAGGCACAATACGGGTTAGGTTAAGGCACAATACGGGTTAGGTTAAGGCACAATACGGGTTAGGTTAAGGCACAATACGGGTTAGGTTAAGGCACAATACGGGTTAGGTTAAGGCACAATACGGGTTAGGTTAAGGCACAATACGGGTTAGGTTAAGGCACAATACGGGTTAGGTTAAGGCACAATACGGGTTAGGTTAAGGCACAATACGGGTTAGGTTAAGGTACACATTGTTGTAAGGAAAGGTGTTTTGGGGGGGGGGGCCGGTTTGTTGATTGTGATTATCGTAAGTAAATGACTGCGGCATCATCTGATTTGGCACGTCAGGGTGCACCTTTGGCTCATGACAGGCGGCGCTCTGATTCCATGCTTGTGGCAGACCTGTGTCTTTCATTCCTGCCATTGTTTTTGTGGTGTGACAGGAGGCAGTATTGTGATGTTGGGTGCACCCCTGTGTAGGACATGTGTGGGTGTTGGTGGCTTAGCTGAGCAATGGTGGTTGTCGGAAGGGTGGGATATTCTGTTTTCCGAGTGGACCTCCCG
>NW_025726203.1:2690000-2695000 GCF_021461395.2 Schistocerca americana | reverse complement strand
ATCGTTTATGGTTAGAACTAGGGCGGTATCTGATCGCCTTCGAACCTCTAACTTTCGTTCTTGATTAATGAAAACATACTTGGCAAATGCTTTCGCTTCTGTTCGTCTTGCGACGATCCAAGAATTTCACCTCTAACGTCGCAATACGAATGCCCCCGCCTGTCCCTATTAATCATTACCTCGGGTTCCGAAAACCAACAAAATAGAACCGAGGTCCTATTCCATTATTCCATGCACACAGTATTCAGGCGGGCTTGCCTGCTTTAAGCACTCTAATTTGTTCAAAGTAAACGTGCCGGCCCACCGAGACACTCCCTCAAGAGCACCCTGGTAGGATTGCAACGGGGTCCGCCTCGGGACGCACGAGCACGCACGAGGCGCGTCGCACGCCTTCAGCTCGCCCCACCGGCAGGACGTCCCACGATACATGCCAGTTAAACACCGACGGGCGGTGAACCAACAGCGTGGGACACAAATCCAACTACGAGCTTTTTAACCGCAACAACTTTAATATACGCTATTGGAGCTGGAATTACCGCGGCTGCTGGCACCAGACTTGCCCTCCAATAGATACTCGTTAAAGGATTTAAAGTGTACTCATTCCGATTACGGGGCCTCGGATGAGTCCCGTATCGTTATTTTTCGTCACTACCTCCCCGTGCCGGGAGTGGGTAATTTGCGCGCCTGCTGCCTTCCTTGGATGTGGTAGCCGTTTCTCAGGCTCCCTCTCCGGAATCGAACCCTGATTCCCCGTTACCCGTTACAACCATGGTAGGCGCAGAACCTACCATCGACAGTTGATAAGGCAGACATTTGAAAGATGCGTCGCCGGTACGAGGACCGTGCGATCAGCCCAAAGTTATTCAGAGTCACCAAGGCAAACGGACCGGACGAGCCGACCGATTGGTTTTGATCTAATAAAAGCGTCCCTTCCATCTCTGGTCGGGACTCTGTTTGCATGTATTAGCTCTAGAATTACCACAGTTATCCAAGTAACGTGGGTACGATCTAAGGAACCATAACTGATTTAATGAGCCATTCGCGGTTTCACCTTAATGCGGCTTGTACTGAGACATGCATGGCTTAATCTTTGAGACAAGCATATGACTACTGGCAGGATCAACCAGGGAGCTGCGTCAACTAGAGCTGAGCAGCCGGCCGCCCGGGAGTGTGTCCCGGGGGCCCGCGCGAACACGCAAGCGTCCGCTCAATTATTCTGCAAACAGGAGGAGGCTGAGCTCCCCTGCACAATACACCTCGAAACCCTCTCAGGTCCCGGCGGCGCGCAGCGCCGTCCTAAGTACTTGGTCGGGTTCGAGAGTGGCGCAATCGCCCGGAGTTTGGCGAGTAGACGCTTTAGGTGCGACCACCCGTGCTCCCAACTGAGCTTGCCGCTGCCGACAGAGGCCCGGGAGCGTGCTGTCGTGGCATTGCCGGCGGGAGACAACACGCGCCACCTACGGTGGCCGGCAGCTCCAACGCCAGCGCCACAGAAGGACAAAAGCCCCACTTGGGTGCCGAAGCGAACTCTCCCAGCACAGCGCACGCGCCAACACGTCCGCACAGCTGCGATACAATCCACCTGCGAGAACCGCAGAGGCGACCGAGCAGCAGACGGCGTCGCGGCGCCGAGCGCCGGGCGGCGGCGCATCCTCAGCGCACACAGTCCTCAATCGGACCAGCACACTGCAGATGTCCACCGCGCTTCGCACCGGGCCCGCGAGGACCTACTTTGGCCGCACGGCGCCGCGTGCAGGGTGCGCCGGCGCGCAGCTGCGCCGCCTGCCGCCTCCGTCGGCCGGCGCGCCTGCCACTGGCCGCCCCCACCAGCCGGCTGTAGCGCGTGCGCCCACGCACCGCGCGGCCAGCACGCCGGGAGGCCCCCCCTCACCGGCCGGGGACGGTCCCACCCAGCCACCGCCGCGTATCGCTTCACACCCACATGCCATTCACGTTCGTGGGCATGGTGGGTATCGCTGAAACAACCGGTTGGTAGCTCAACCGATCGTCGCCATCACTGATTCACCTCTAGCGAGAACAACCGCACCACAACGGTTTACCAGTTGTTCATTTGCGTAACGTCACCAGCAAACGTAGACGTCCATCGCCATTTGCAAATTCAACGATTGTTGCATGCCTGTGTCAGGTGTCACGACACACTATGTCTGCCCACATACACGCAACAACATGTGCACGCTTCGCGAACACGTGGAAGGTGGCCCCCGTACGTATGCGATGTCCATTGCGCGAACGACTGTCAACCGGCCTCTGTCGCATGTCGCAGATGTGGAACGCAGTGCACCATGCTATCACGGTGTGTGAGAGGAGACGACTACGTCTGACAACACGCGCCACTACATCAACAGACGGCTCATGCTGATCGCCATCCACGGCATACCATACTGCAATCCAGCTCTTATAGGGAGACGACACGTAGCTGAGTGCACAATATTTGGACCGTATGGTTCGCCGTTGTTGGCGCAGTCGTGGTACGGTCACACATGTACCACGATGTATCATTCAGTACATGAGGACCAATGTGCAGTACAGTGTGTGATTTGGACGTACAACATCAGCGGACAGTTGACACAAGCCGTACCACAACATAGGCTGTGCTTCGCCATGCGAATGCCAATGAACAACTGCGAAGGGCATTGAGCATGTACGTCCTACTGCCATCCGCATTACAGTGTATAGCTGCAAGGTGTTTCACATGAAGCGATACTCTGGGGACCGGGCAGTGCGAGTAGCAAACTATATTGCGGGGGTTGCAGTTAGGCAACACTACACTAATTTAACGCGTCGTATGACAATTACAGAGCAGGTTAAGGCCCAACGTGTGTTGGGTTAAGGCCCAACGTGTGTTGGGTCAAGGCCCAACGTGTGTTGGGTCAAGGCCCAACGTGTGTTGGGTCAAGGCCCAACGTGTGTTGGGTCAAGGCCCAACGTGTGTTGGGTCAAGGCCCAACGTGTGTTGGGTTAAGGCCCAACGTGTGTTGGGTTAAGGCCCAACGTGTGTTGGGTTAAGGCCCAACGTGTGTTGGGTTAAGGCCCAACGTGTGTTGGGTTAAGGCCCAACGTGTGTTGGGTTAAGGCCCAACGTGTGTTGGGTTAAGGCCCAACGTGTGTTGGGTTAAGGCCCAACGTGTGTTGGGTTAAGGCCCAACGTGTGTTGGGTTAAGGCCCAACGTGTGTTGGGTTAAGGCCCAACGTGTGTTGGGTTAAGGCCCAACGTGTGTTGGGTTGAGGCCCAACGTGTGTTGGGTTGAGGCGCAACATAGGTTAGGTTGAGGCGCAACATAGGTTAGGTTGAGGCGCAACATGGGTTAGGTTGAGGCGCAACATGGGTTAGGTTAAGGCGCAACATGGGTTAGGTTAAGGCGCAACATGGGTTAGGTTAAGGCGCAACATGGGTTAGGTTAAGGCGCAACATGGGTTAGGTTAAGGCGCAACATGGGTTAGGTTAAGGCGCAACATGGGTTAGGTTAAGGCGCAACATGGGTTAGGTTAAGGCGCAACATGGGTTAGGTTAAGGCGCAACATGGGTTAGGTTAAGGCGCAACATGGGTTAGGTTAAGGCGCAACATGGGTTAGGTTAAGGCGCAACATAGGTTAGGTTAAGGCGCAACATGGGTTAGGTTAAGGCGCAACATGGGTTAGGTTAAGGTACAATATGGGTTAGGTTAAGGTACAATATGGGTTAGGTTAAGGTACAATATGGGTTAGGTTAAGGCGCAACATAGGTTAGGTTAAGGCGCAACATAGGTTAGGTTAAGGCGCAACATAGGTTAGGTTAAGGCGCAACATAGGTTAGGTTAAGGCACAACACGGGTTAGGTTAAGGTACAACACGGGTTAGGTTAAGGTACAACACGGGTTAGGTTAAGGTACAACACGGGTTAGGTTAAGGTACAACACGGGTTAGGTTAAGGTACAACACGGGTTAGGTTAAGGTACAACACGGGTTAGGTTAAGGTACAACACGGGTTAGGTTAAGGCACAACACGGGTTAGGTTAAGGCACAATACGGGTTAGGTTAAGGCACAACACGGGTTAGGTTAAGGCACAACACGGGTTAGGTTAAGGCACAACACGGGTTAGGTTAAGGCACAATACGGGTTAGGTTAAGGCACAATACGGGTTAGGTTAAGGCACAATACGGGTTAGGTTAAGGCACAATACGGGTTAGGTTAAGGCACAATACGGGTTAGGTTAAGGCACAATACGGGTTAGGTTAAGGCACAATACGGGTTAGGTTAAGGCACAATACGGGTTAGGTTAAGGCACAATACGGGTTAGGTTAAGGCACAATACGGGTTAGGTTAAGGCACAATACGGGTTAGGTTAAGGCACAATACAGGTTAGGTTAAGGCACAATACGGGTTAGGTTAAGGCACAATACGGGTTGGTTAAGGCACAATACGGGTTAGGTTAAGGCACAATACGGGTTAGGTTAAGGCACAATACGGGTTAGGTTAAGGCACAATACGGGTTAGGTTAAGGTACACATTGTTGTAAGGAAAGGTGTTTTGGGGGGGGGGGGCCGGTTTGTTGATTGTGATTATCGTAAGTAAATGACTGCGGCATCATCTGATTTGGCACGTCAGGGTGCACCTTTGGCTCATGACAGGCGGCGCTCTGATTCCATGCTTGTGGCAGACCTGTGTCTTTCATTCCTGCCATTGTTTTTGTGGTGTGACAGGAGGCAGTATTGTGATGTTGGGTGCACCCCTGTGTAGGACATGTGTGGGTGTTGGTGGCTTAGCTGAGCAATGGTGGTTGTCGGAAGGGTGGGATATTCTGTTTTCCGAGTGGACCTCCCGGTCTGGTTATGATAGTGTGGATTGTCTAATGTGGCAGAGAGGATGCACTGGGTGTTGTTCCATGCTGGTGCTTACATATTGTCTGTGTGCCTGTTACAGGCAGAGAGTAGTGCGTGATAAGAGTGTCTGGCTGACGTGTGATTGTGAGCAGAGTCTTTCAGCATGTATACGGACAGTT
>NW_025726203.1:2677500-2682500 GCF_021461395.2 Schistocerca americana | reverse complement strand
GCGGCTAGAAGCCGCCTGTCCCTCTAAGAAGAAAAGTAATCGCTGACAGCACGAAGGATGTCACGCGACTAGTTAGCAGGCTAGAGTCTCGTTCGTTATCGGAATTAACCAGACAAATCGCTCCACCAACTAAGAACGGCCATGCACCACCACCCACCGAATCAAGAAAGAGCTATCAATCTGTCAATCCTTCCGGTGTCCGGGCCTGGTGAGGTTTCCCGTGTTGTGTCAAATTAAGCCGCAGGCTCCACTCCTGGTGGTGCCCTTCCGTCAATTCCTTTAAGTTTCAGCTTTGCAACCATACTTCCCCCGGAACCCAAAAGCTTTGGTTTCCCGGAGGCTGCCCGCCGAGTCATCGGAGGAACTGCGGCGGATCGCTGGCTGGCATCGTTTATGGTTAGAACTAGGGCGGTATCTGATCGCCTTCGAACCTCTAACTTTCGTTCTTGATTAATGAAAACATACTTGGCAAATGCTTTCGCTTCTGTTCGTCTTGCGACGATCCAAGAATTTCACCTCTAACGTCGCAATACGAATGCCCCCGCCTGTCCCTATTAATCATTACCTCGGGTTCCGAAAACCAACAAAATAGAACCGAGGTCCTATTCCATTATTCCATGCACACAGTATTCAGGCGGGCTTGCCTGCTTTAAGCACTCTAATTTGTTCAAAGTAAACGTGCCGGCCCACCGAGACACTCACTCAAGAGCACCCTGGTAGGATTGCAACGGGGTCCGCCTCGGGACGCACGAGCACGCACGAGGCGCGTCGCACGCCTTCAGCTCGCCCCACCGGCAGGACGTCCCACGATACATGCCAGTTAAACACCGACGGGCGGTGAACCAACAGCGTGGGACACAAATCCAACTACGAGCTTTTTAACCGCAACAACTTTAATATACGCTATTGGAGCTGGAATTACCGCGGCTGCTGGCACCAGACTTGCCCTCCAATAGATACTCGTTAAAGGATTTAAAGTGTACTCATTCCGATTACGGGGCCTCGGATGAGTCCCGTATCGTTATTTTTCGTCACTACCTCCCCGTGCCGGGAGTGGGTAATTTGCGCGCCTGCTGCCTTCCTTGGATGTGGTAGCCGTTTCTCAGGCTCCCTCTCCGGAATCGAACCCTGATTCCCCGTTACCCGTTACAACCATGGTAGGCGCAGAACCTACCATCGACAGTTGATAAGGCAGACATTTGAAAGATGCGTCGCCGGTACGAGGACCGTGCGATCAGCCCAAAGTTATTCAGAGTCACCAAGGCAAACGGACCGGACGAGCCGACCGATTGGTTTTGATCTAATAAAAGCGTCCCTTCCATCTCTGGTCGGGACTCTGTTTGCATGTATTAGCTCTAGAATTACCACAGTTATCCAAGTAACGTGGGTACGATCTAAGGAACCATAACTGATTTAATGAGCCATTCGCGGTTTCACCTTAATGCGGCTTGTACTGAGACATGCATGGCTTAATCTTTGAGACAAGCATATGACTACTGGCAGGATCAACCAGGGAGCTGCGTCAACTAGAGCTGAGCAGCCGGCCGCCCGGGAGTGTGTCCCGGGGGCCCGCGCGAACACGCAAGCGTCCGCTCAATTATTCTGCAAACAGGAGGAGGCTGAGCTCCCCTGCACAATACACCTCGAAACCCTCTCAGGTCCCGGCGGCGCGCAGCGCCGTCCTAAGTACTTGGTCGGGTTCGAGAGTGGCGCAATCGCCCGGAGTTTGGCGAGTAGACGCTTTAGGTGCGACCACCCGTGCTCCCAACTGAGCTTGCCGCTGCCGACAGAGGCCCGGGAGCGTGCTGTCGTGGCATTGCCGGCGGGAGACAACACGCGCCACCTACGGTGGCCGGCAGCTCCAACGCCAGCGCCACAGAAGGACAAAAGCCCCACTTGGGTGCCGAAGCGAACTCTCCCAGCACAGCGCACGCGCCAACACGTCCGCACAGCTGCGATACAATCCACCTGCGAGAACCGCAGAGGCGACCGAGCAGCAGACGGCGTCGCGGCGCCGAGCGCCGGGCGGCGGCGCATCCTCAGCGCACACAGTCCTCAATCGGACCAGCACACTGCAGATGTCCACCGCGCTTCGCACCGGGCCCGCGAGGACCTACTTTGGCCGCACGGCGCCGCGTGCAGGGTGCGCCGGCGCGCAGCTGCGCCGCCTGCCGCCTCCGTCGGCCGGCGCGCCTGCCACTGGCCGCCCCCACCAGCCGGCTGTAGCGCGTGCGCCCACGCACCGCGCGGCCAGCACGCCGGGAGGCCCCCCCTCACCGGCCGGGGACGGTCCCACCCAGCCACCGCCGCGTATCGCTTCACACCCACATGCCATTCACGTTCGTGGGCATGGTGGGTATCGCTGAAACAACCGGTTGGTAGCTCAACCGATCGTCGCCATCACTGATTCACCTCTAGCGAGAACAACCGCACCACAACGGTTTACCAGTTGTTCATTTGCGTAACGTCACCAGCAAACGTAGACGTCCATCGCCATTTGCAAATTCAACGATTGTTGCATGCCTGTGTCAGGTGTCACGACACACTATGTCTGCCCACATACACGCAACAACATGTGCACGCTTCGCGAACACGTGGAAGGTGGCCCCCGTACGTATGCGATGTCCATTGCGCGAACGACTGTCAACCGGCCTCTGTCGCATGTCGCAGATGTGGAACGCAGTGCACCATGCTATCACGGTGTGTGAGAGGAGACGACTACGTCTGACAACACGCGCCACTACATCAACAGACGGCTCATGCTGATCGCCATCCACGGCATACCATACTGCAATCCAGCTCTTATAGGGAGACGACACGTAGCTGAGTGCACAATATTTGGACCGTATGGTTCGCCGTTGTTGGCGCAGTCGTGGTACGGTCACACATGTACCACGATGTATCATTCAGTACATGAGGACCAATGTGCAGTACAGTGTGTGATTTGGACGTACAACAACAGCGGACAGTTGACACAAGCCGTACCACAACGTAGGCTGTGCTTCGCCATGCGAATGCCAATGAACAACTGCGAAGGGCATTGAGCATGTACGTCCTACTGCCATCCGCATTACAGTGTATAGCTGCAAGGTGTTTCACATGAAGCGATACTCTGGGGACCGGGCAGTGCGAGTAGCAAACTATATTGCGGGGGTTGCAGTTAGGCAACACTACACTAATTTAACGCGTCGTATGACAATTACAGAGCAGGTTAAGGCCCAACGTGTGTTGGGTTAAGGCCCAACGTGTGTTGGGTTAAGGCCCAACGTGTGTTGGGTTAAGGCCCAACGTGTGTTGGGTTAAGGCCCAACGTGTGTTGGGTTAAGGCCCAACGTGTGTTGGGTTAAGGCCCAACGTGTGTTGGGTTAAGGCCCAACGTGTGTTGGGTTAAGGCCCAACGTGTGTTGGGTTAAGGCCCAACGTGTGTTGGGTTAAGGCCCAACGTGTGTTGGGTTAAGGCCCAACGTGTGTTGGGTTAAGGCCCAACGTGTGTTGGGTTAAGGCCCAACGTGTGTTGGGTTAAGGCCCAACGTGTGTTGGGTTAAGGCCCAACGTGTGTTGGGTTAAGGCCCAACGTGTGTTGGGTTAAGGCCCAACGTGTGTTGGGTTAAGGCCCAACGTGTGTTGGGTTAAGGCCCAACGTGTGTTGGGTTAAGGCCCAACGTGTGTTGGGTTGAGGCGCAACATAGGTTAGGTTGAGGCGCAACATAGGTTAGGTTGAGGCGCAACATGGGTTAGGTTGAGGCGCAACATGGGTTAGGTTAAGGCGCAACATGGGTTAGGTTAAGGCGCAACATGGGTTAGGTTAAGGCGCAACATGGGTTAGGTTAAGGCGCAACATGGGTTAGGTTAAGGCGCAACATGGGTTAGGTTAAGGCGCAACATGGGTTAGGTTAAGGCGCAACATGGGTTAGGTTAAGGCGCAACATGGGTTAGGTTAAGGCGCAACATAGGTTAGGTTAAGGCGCAACATGGGTTAGGTTAAGGCGCAACATGGGTTAGGTTAAGGTACAATATGGGTTAGGTTAAGGTACAATATGGGTTAGGTTAAGGTACAATATGGGTTAGGTTAAGGCGCAACATAGGTTAGGTTAAGGCGCAACATAGGTTAGGTTAAGGCGCAACATAGGTTAGGTTAAGGCGCAACACAGGTTAGGTTAAGGCACAACACGGGTTAGGTTAAGGTACAACACGGGTTAGGTTAAGGTACAACACGGGTTAGGTTAAGGTACAACACGGGTTAGGTTAAGGTACAACACGGGTTAGGTTAAGGTACAACACGGGTTAGGTTAAGGTACAACACGGGTTAGGTTAAGGTACAACACGGGTTAGGTTAAGGTACAACACGGGTTAGGTTAAGGTACAACATGGGTTAGGTTAAGGTACAACACGGGTTAGGTTAAGGCACAACACGGGTTAGGTTAAGGCACAATACGGGTTAGGTTAAGGCACAACACGGGTTAGGTTAAGGCACAACACGGGTTAGGTTAAGGCACAATACGGGTTAGGTTAAGGCACAATACGGGTTAGGTTAAGGCACAATACGGGTTAGGTTAAGGCACAATACGGGTTAGGTTAAGGCACAATACGGGTTAGGTTAAGGCACAATACGGGTTAGGTTAAGGCACAATACGGGTTAGGTTAAGGCACAATACGGGTTAGGTTAAGGCACAATACGGGTTAGGTTAAGGCACAATACGGGTTAGGTTAAGGCACAATACGGGTTAGGTTAAGGCACAATACGGGTTAGGTTAAGGCACAATACGGGTTAGGTTAAGGCACAATACGGGTTAGGTTAAGGTACACATTGTTGTAAGGAAAGGTGTTTTGGGGGGGGGGGCCGGTTTGTTGATTGTGATTATCGTAAGTAAATGACTGCGGCATCATCTGATTTGGCACGTCAGGGTGCACCTTTGTCTCATGACAGGCGGCGCTCTGATTCCATGCTTGTGGCAGACCTGTGTCTTTCATTCCTGCCATTGTTTTTGTGGTGTGACAGG
>NW_025726203.1:2665000-2667500 GCF_021461395.2 Schistocerca americana | reverse complement strand
TCGCCATCCACGGCATACCATACTGCAATCCAGCTCTTATAGGGAGACGACACGTAGCTGAGTGCACAATATTTGGACCGTATGGTTCGCCGTTGTTGGCGCAGTCGTGGTACGGTCACACATGTACCACGATGTATCATTCAGTACATGAGGACCAATGTGCAGTACAGTGTGTGATTTGGACGTACAACATCAGCGGACAGTTGACACAAGCCGTACCACAACGTAGGCTGTGCTTCGCCATGCGAATGCCAATGAACAACTGCGAAGGGCATTGAGCATGTACGTCCTACTGCCATCCGCATTACAGTGTATAGCTGCAAGGTGTTTCACATGAAGCGATACTCTGGGGACCGGGCAGTGCGAGTAGCAAACTATATTGCGGGGGTTGCAGTTAGGCAACACTACACTAATTTAACGCGTCGTATGACAATTACAGAGCAGGTTAAGGCCCAACGTGTGTTGGGTTAAGGCCCAACGTGTGTTGGGTTAAGGCCCAACGTGTGTTGGGTTAAGGCCCAACGTGTGTTGGGTTAAGGCCCAACGTGTGTTGGGTTAAGGCCCAACGTGTGTTGGGTTAAGGCCCAACGTGTGTTGGGTTAAGGCCCAACGTGTGTTGGGTTAAGGCCCAACGTGTGTTGGGTTAAGGCCCAACGTGTGTTGGGTTAAGGCCCAACGTGTGTTGGGTTAAGGCCCAACGTGTGTTGGGTTAAGGCCCAACGTGTGTTGGGTTAAGGCCCAACGTGTGTTGGGTTAAGGCCCAACGTGTGTTGGGTTAAGGCCCAACGTGTGTTGGGTTAAGGCCCAACGTGTGTTGGGTTAAGGCCCAACGTGTGTTGGGTTGAGGCCCAACGTGTGTTGGGTTGAGGCGCAACATAGGTTAGGTTGAGGCGCAACATGGGTTAGGTTGAGGCGCAACATGGGTTAGGTTGAGGCGCAACATGGGTTAGGTTAAGGCGCAACATGGGTTAGGTTAAGGCGCAACATGGGTTAGGTTAAGGCGCAACATGGGTTAGGTTAAGGCGCAACATGGGTTAGGTTAAGGCGCAACATGGGTTAGGTTAAGGCGCAACATGGGTTAGGTTAAGGCGCAACATGGGTTAGGTTAAGGCGCAACATGGGTTAGGTTAAGGCGCAACATGGGTTAGGTTAAGGCGCAACATGGGTTAGGTTAAGGCGCAACATGGGTTAGGTTAAGGCGCAACATGGGTTAGGTTAAGGCGCAACATAGGTTAGGTTAAGGCGCAACATGGGTTAGGTTAAGGCGCAACATGGGTTAGGTTAAGGTACAATATGGGTTAGGTTAAGGTACAATATGGGTTAGGTTAAGGTACAATATGGGTTAGGTTAAGGCGCAACATAGGTTAGGTTAAGGCGCAACATAGGTTAGGTTAAGGCGCAACATAGGTTAGGTTAAGGCGCAACATAGGTTAGGTTAAGGCACAACACGGGTTAGGTTAAGGTACAACACGGGTTAGGTTAAGGTACAACACGGGTTAGGTTAAGGTACAGCACGGGTTAGGTTAAGGTACAACACGGGTTAGGTTAAGGTACAACACGGGTTAGGTTAAGGTACAACACGGGTTAGGTTAAGGTACAACACGGGTTAGGTTAAGGTACAACACGGGTTAGGTTAAGGTACAACACGGGTTAGGTTAAGGCACAATACGGGTTAGGTTAAGGCACAACACGGGTTAGGTTAAGGCACAATACGGGTTAGGTTAAGGCACAATACGGGTTAGGTTAAGGCACAATACGGGTTAGGTTAAGGCACAATACGGGTTAGGTTAAGGCACAATACGGGTTAGGTTAAGGCACAATACGGGTTAGGTTAAGGCACAATACGGGTTAGGTTAAGGCACAATACGGGTTAGGTTAAGGCACAATACGGGTTAGGTTAAGGCACAATACGGGTTAGGTTAAGGCACAATACGGGTTAGGTTAAGGCACAATACGGGTTAGGTTAAGGCACAATACGGGTTAGGTTAAGGCACAATACGGGTTAGGTTAAGGTACACATTGTTGTAAGGAAAGGTGTTTTGGGGGGGGGGGCCGGTTTGTTGATTGTGATTATCGTAAGTAAATGACTGCGGCATCATCTGATTTGGCACGTCAGGGTGCACCTTTGGCTCATGACAGGCGGCGCTCTGATTCCATGCTTGTGGCAGACCTGTGTCTTTCATTCCTGCCATTGTTTTTGTGGTGTGACAGGAGGCAGTATTGTGATGTTGGGTGCACCCCTGTGTAGGACATGTGTGGGTGTTGGTGGCTTAGCTGAGCAATGGTGGTTGTCGGAAGGGTGGGATATTCTGTTTTCCGAGTGGACCTCCCGGTCTGGTTATGATAGTGTGGATTGTCTAATGTGGCAGAGAGGATGCACTGGGTGTTGTTCCATGCTGGTGCTTACATATTGTCTGTGTGCCTGTTACAGGCAGAGAGTAGTGCGTGATAAGAGTGTCTGGCTGACGTGTGATTGTGAGCAGAGTCTTTCAGCATGTAT
>NW_025726203.1:2652500-2657500 GCF_021461395.2 Schistocerca americana | reverse complement strand
TGGTGAGGTTTCCCGTGTTGAGTCAAATTAAGCCGCAGGCTCCACTCCTGGTGGTGCCCTTCCGTCAATTCCTTTAAGTTTCAGCTTTGCAACCATACTTCCCCCGGAACCCAAAAGCTTTGGTTTCCCGGAGGCTGCCCGCCGAGTCATCGGAGGAACTGCGGCGGATCGCTGGCTGGCATCGTTTATGGTTAGAACTAGGGCGGTATCTGATCGCCTTCGAACCTCTAACTTTCGTTCTTGATTAATGAAAACATACTTGGCAAATGCTTTCGCTTCTGTTCGTCTTGCGACGATCCAAGAATTTCACCTCTAACGTCGCAATACGAATGCCCCCGCCTGTCCCTATTAATCATTACCTCGGGTTCCGAAAACCAACAAAATAGAACCGAGGTCCTATTCCATTATTCCATGCACACAGTATTCAGGCGGGCTTGCCTGCTTTAAGCACTCTAATTTGTTCAAAGTAAACGTGCCGGCCCACCGAGACACTCACTCAAGAGCACCCTGGTAGGATTGCAACGGGGTCCGCCTCGGGACGCACGAGCACGCACGAGGCGCGTCGCACGCCTTCAGCTCGCCCCACCGGCAGGACGTCCCACGATACATGCCAGTTAAACACCGACGGGCGGTGAACCAACAGCGTGGGACACAAATCCAACTACGAGCTTTTTAACCGCAACAACTTTAATATACGCTATTGGAGCTGGAATTACCGCGGCTGCTGGCACCAGACTTGCCCTCCAATAGATACTCGTTAAAGGATTTAAAGTGTACTCATTCCGATTACGGGGCCTCGGATGAGTCCCGTATCGTTATTTTTCGTCACTACCTCCCCGTGCCGGGAGTGGGTAATTTGCGCGCCTGCTGCCTTCCTTGGATGTGGTAGCCGTTTCTCAGGCTCCCTCTCCGGAATCGAACCCTGATTCCCCGTTACCCGTTACAACCATGGTAGGCGCAGAACCTACCATCGACAGTTGATAAGGCAGACATTTGAAAGATGCGTCGCCGGTACGAGGACCGTGCGATCAGCCCAAAGTTATTCAGAGTCACCAAGGCAAACGGACCGGACGAGCCGACCGATTGGTTTTGATCTAATAAAAGCGTCCCTTCCATCTCTGGTCGGGACTCTGTTTGCATGTATTAGCTCTAGAATTACCACAGTTATCCAAGTAACGTGGGTACGATCTAAGGAACCATAACTGATTTAATGAGCCATTCGCGGTTTCACCTTAATGCGGCTTGTACTGAGACATGCATGGCTTAATCTTTGAGACAAGCATATGACTACTGGCAGGATCAACCAGGGAGCTGCGTCAACTAGAGCTGAGCAGCCGGCCGCCCGGGAGTGTGTCCCGGGGGCCCGCGCGAACACGCAAGCGTCCGCTCAATTATTCTGCAAACAGGAGGAGGCTGAGCTCCCCTGCACAATACACCTCGAAACCCTCTCAGGTCCCGGCGGCGCGCAGCGCCGTCCTAAGTACTTGGTCGGGTTCGAGAGTGGCGCAATCGCCCGGAGTTTGGCGAGTAGACGCTTTAGGTGCGACCACCCGTGCTCCCAACTGAGCTTGCCGCTGCCGACAGAGGCCCGGGAGCGTGCTGTCGTGGCATTGCCGGCGGGAGACAACACGCGCCACCTACGGTGGCCGGCAGCTCCAACGCCAGCGCCACAGAAGGACAAAAGCCCCACTTGGGTGCCGAAGCGAACTCTCCCAGCACAGCGCACGCGCCAACACGTCCGCACAGCTGCGATACAATCCACCTGCGAGAACCGCAGAGGCGACCGAGCAGCAGACGGCGTCGCGGCGCCGAGCGCCGGGCGGCGGCGCATCCTCAGCGCACACAGTCCTCAATCGGACCAGCACACTGCAGATGTCCACCGCGCTTCGCACCGGGCCCGCGAGGACCTACTTTGGCCGCACGGCGCCGCGTGCAGGGTGCGCCGGCGCGCAGCTGCGCCGCCTGCCGCCTCCGTCGGCCGGCGCGCCTGCCACTGGCCGCCCCCACCAGCCGGCTGTAGCGCGTGCGCCCACGCACCGCGCGGCCAGCACGCCGGGAGGCCCCCCCTCACCGGCCGGGGACGGTCCCACCCAGCCACCGCCGCGTATCGCTTCACACCCACATGCCATTCACGTTCGTGGGCATGGTGGGTATCGCTGAAACAACCGGTTGGTAGCTCAACCGATCGTCGCCATCACTGATTCACCTCTAGCGAGAACAACCGCACCACAACGGTTTACCAGTTGTTCATTTGCGTAACGTCACCAGCAAACGTAGACGTCCATCGCTATTTGCAAATTCAACGATTGTTGCATGCCTGTGTCAGGTGTCACGACACACTATGTCTGCCCACATACACGCAACAACATGTGCACGCTTCGCGAACACGTGGAAGGTGGCCCCCGTACGTATGCGATGTCCATTGCGCGAACGACTGTCAACCGGCCTCTGTCGCATGTCGCAGATGTGGAACGCAGTGCACCATGCTATCACGGTGTGTGAGAGGAGACGACTACGTCTGACAACACGCGCCACTACATCAACAGACGGCTCATGCTGATCGCCATCCACGGCATACCATACTGCAATCCAGCTCTTATAGGGAGACGACACGTAGCTGAGTGCACAATATTTGGACCGTATGGTTCGCCGTTGTTGGCGCAGTCGTGGTACGGTCACACATGTACCACGATGTATCATTCAGTACATGAGGACCAATGTGCAGTACAGTGTGTGATTTGGACGTACAACATCAGCGGACAGTTGACACAAGCCGTACCACAACGTAGGCTGTGCTTCGCCATGCGAATGCCAATGAACAACTGCGAAGGGCATTGAGCATGTACGTCCTACTGCCATCCGCATTACAGTGTATAGCTGCAAGGTGTTTCACATGAAGCGATACTCTGGGGACCGGGCAGTGCGAGTAGCAAACTATATTGCGGGGGTTGCAGTTAGGCAACACTACACTAATTTAACGCGTCGTATGACAATTACAGAGCAGGTTAAGGCCCAACGTGTGTTGGGTTAAGGCCCAACGTGTGTTGGGTTAAGGCCCAACGTGTGTTGGGTTAAGGCCCAACGTGTGTTGGGTTAAGGCCCAACGTGTGTTGGGTTAAGGCCCAACGTGTGTTGGGTTAAGGCCCAACGTGTGTTGGGTTAAGGCCCAACGTGTGTTGGGTTAAGGCCCAACGTGTGTTGGGTTAAGGCCCAACGTGTGTTGGGTTAAGGCCCAACGTGTGTTGGGTTAAGGCCCAACGTGTGTTGGGTTAAGGCCCAACGTGTGTTGGGTTAAGGCCCAACGTGTGTTGGGTTAAGGCCCAACGTGTGTTGGGTTGAGGCGCAACATAGGTTAGGTTGAGGCGCAACATAGGTTAGGTTGAGGCGCAACATGGGTTAGGTTGAGGCGCAACATGGGTTAGGTTAAGGCGCAACATGGGTTAGGTTAAGGCGCAACATGGGTTAGGTTAAGGCGCAACATGGGTTAGGTTAAGGCGCAACATGGGTTAGGTTAAGGCGCAACATGGGTTAGGTTAAGGCGCAACATGGGTTAGGTTAAGGCGCAACATGGGTTAGGTTAAGGCGCAACATGGGTTAGGTTAAGGCGCAACATGGGTTAGGTTAAGGCGCAACATGGGTTAGGTTAAGGCGCAACATAGGTTAGGTTAAGGCGCAACATGGGTTAGGTTAAGGCGCAACATGGGTTAGGTTAAGGTACAATATGGGTTAGGTTAAGGTACAATATGGGTTAGGTTAAGGTACAATATGGGTTAGGTTAAGGCGCAACATAGGTTAGGTTAAGGCGCAACATAGGTTAGGTTAAGGCGCAACATAGGTTAGGTTAAGGCGCAACATAGGTTAGGTTAAGGTACAACACGGGTTAGGTTAAGGTACAACACGGGTTAGGTTAAGGTACAACACGGGTTAGGTTAAGGTACAACACGGGTTAGGTTAAGGTACAACACGGGTTAGGTTAAGGTACAACACGGGTTAGGTTAAGGCACAACACGGGTTAGGTTAAGGCACAACACGGGTTAGGTTAAGGCACAACACGGGTTAGGTTAAGGCACAACACGGGTTAGGTTAAGGCACAACACGGGTTAGGTTAAGGCACAATACGGGTTAGGTTAAGGCACAATACGGGTTAGGTTAAGGCACAATACGGGTTAGGTTAAGGCACAATACGGGTTAGGTTAAGGCACAATACGGGTTAGGTTAAGGCACAATACGGGTTAGGTTAAGGCACAATACGGGTTAGGTTAAGGCACAATACGGGTTAGGTTAAGGCACAATACGGGTTAGGTTAAGGCACAATACGGGTTAGGTTAAGGCACAATACGGGTTAGGTTAAGGCACAATACGGGTTAGGTTAAGGCACAATACGGGTTAGGTTAAGGCACAATACGGGTTAGGTTAAGGCACAATACGGGTTAGGTTAAGGTACACATTGTTGTAAGGAAAGGTGTTTTGGGGGGGGGGGGCCGGTTTGTTGATTGTGATTATCGTAAGTAAATGACTGCGGCATCATCTGATTTGGCACGTCAGGGTGCACCTTTGGCTCATGACAGGCGGCGCTCTGATTCCATGCTTGTGGCAGACCTGTGTCTTTCATTCCTGCCATTGTTTTTGTGGTGTGACAGGAGGCAGTATTGTGATGTTGGGTGCACCCCTGTGTAGGACATGTGTGGGTGTTGGTGGCTTAGCTGAGCAATGGTGGTTGTCGGAAGGGTGGGATATTCTGTTTTCCGAGTGGACCTCCCGGTCTGGTTATGATAGTGTGGATTGTCTAATGTGGCAGAGAGGATGCACTGGGTGTTGTTCCATGCTGGTGCTTACATATTGTCTGTGTGCCTGTTACAGGCAGAGAGTAGTGCGTGATAAGAGTGTCTGGCTGACGTGTGATTGTGAGCAGAGTCTTTCAGCATGTATACGGACAGTTGTATACATTATCTGTATTCTGATGGCTCTATCTATTACTAATCAGCGCCGTGTATACGTTT
>NW_025726203.1:2640000-2642500 GCF_021461395.2 Schistocerca americana | reverse complement strand
AGTGCGAGTAGCAAACTATATTGCGGGGGTTGCAGTTAGGCAACACTACACTAATTTAACGCGTCGTATGACAATTACAGAGCAGGTTAAGGCCCAACGTGTGTTGGGTTAAGGCCCAACGTGTGTTGGGTTAAGGCCCAACGTGTGTTGGGTTAAGGCCCAACGTGTGTTGGGTTAAGGCCCAACGTGTGTTGGGTTAAGGCCCAACGTGTGTTGGGTTAAGGCCCAACGTGTGTTGGGTTAAGGCCCAACGTGTGTTGGGTTAAGGCCCAACGTGTGTTGGGTTAAGGCCCAACGTGTGTTGGGTTAAGGCCCAACGTGTGTTGGGTTAAGGCCCAACGTGTGTTGGGTTAAGGCCCAACGTGTGTTGGGTTAAGGACCAACGTGTGTTGGGTTAAGGCCCAACGTGTGTTGGGTTAAGGCCCAACGTGTGTTGGGTTAAGGCCCAACGTGTGTTGGGTTAAGGCCCAACGTGTGTTGGGTTAAGGCCCAACGTGTGTTGGGTTAAGGCCCAACGTGTGTTGGGTTAAGGCCCAACGTGTGTTGGGTTAAGGCCCAACGTGTGTTGGGTTAAGGCCCAACGTGTGTTGGGTTAAGGCCCAACGTGTGTTGGGTTGAGGCCCAACGTGTGTTGGGTTGAGGCGCAACATAGGTTAGGTTGAGGCGCAACATGGGTTAGGTTAAGGCGCAACATGGGTTAGGTTAAGGCGCAACATGGGTTAGGTTAAGGCGCAACATGGGTTAGGTTAAGGCGCAACATGGGTTAGGTTAAGGCGCAACATGGGTTAGGTTAAGGCGCAACATGGGTTAGGTTAAGGCGCAACATGGGTTAGGTTAAGGCGCAACATGGGTTAGGTTAAGGCGCAACATGGGTTAGGTTAAGGCGCAACATGGGTTAGGTTAAGGCGCAACATGGGTTAGGTTAAGGCGCAACATGGGTTAGGTTAAGGCGCAACATGGGTTAGGTTAAGGCGCAACATGGGTTAGGTTAAGGCGCAACATAGGTTAGGTTAAGGCGCAACATGGGTTAGGTTAAGGCGCAACATAGGTTAGGTTAAGGCGCAACATAGGTTAGGTTAAGGCGCAACATAGGTTAGGTTAAGGCGCAACATAGGTTAGGTTAAGGCACAACACGGGTTAGGTTAAGGTACAACACGGGTTAGGTTAAGGTACAACACGGGTTAGGTTAAGGTACAACACGGGTTAGGTTAAGGTACAACACGGGTTAGGTTAAGGTACAACACGGGTTAGGTTAAGGTACAACACGGGTTAGGTTAAGGTACAACACGGGTTAGGTTAAGGTACAACACGGGTTAGGTTAAGGTACAACACGGGTTAGGTTAAGGTACAACACGGGTTAGGTTAAGGCACAACACGGGTTAGGTTAAGGCACAATACGGGTTAGGTTAAGGCACAACACGGGTTAGGTTAAGGCACAACACGGGTTAGGTTAAGGCACAATACGGGTTAGGTTAAGGCACAATACGGGTTAGGTTAAGGCACAATACGGGTTAGGTTAAGGCACAATACGGGTTAGGTTAAGGCACAATACGGGTTAGGTTAAGGCACAATACGGGTTAGGTTAAGGCACAATACGGGTTAGGTTAAGGCACAATACGGGTTAGGTTAAGGCACAATACGGGTTAGGTTAAGGCACAATACGGGTTAGGTTAAGGCACAATACGGGTTAGGTTAAGGCACAATACGGGTTAGGTTAAGGCACAATACGGGTTAGGTTAAGGCACAATACGGGTTAGGTTAAGGTACACATTGTTGTAAGGAAAGGTGTTTTGGGGGGGGGGGGGCCGGTTTGTTGATTGTGATTATCGTAAGTAAATGACTGCGGCATCATCTGATTTGGCACGTCAGGGTGCACCTTTGGCTCATGACAGGCGGCGCTCTGATTCCATGCTTGTGGCAGACCTGTGTCTTTCATTCCTGCCATTGTTTTTGTGGTGTGACAGGAGGCAGTATTGTGATGTTGGGTGCACCCCTGTGTAGGACATGTGTGGGTGTTGGTGGCTTAGCTGAGCAATGGTGGTTGTCGGAAGGGTGGGATATTCTGTTTTCCGAGTGGACCTCCCGGTCTGGTTATGATAGTGTGGATTGTCTAATGTGGCAGAGAGGATGCACTGGGTGTTGTTCCATGCTGGTGCTTACATATTGTCTGTGTGCCTGTTACAGGCAGAGAGTAGTGCGTGATAAGAGTGTCTGGCTGACGTGTGATTGTGAGCAGAGTCTTTCAGCATGTATACGGACAGTTGTATACATTATCTGTATTCTGATGGCTCTATCTATTACTAATCAGCGCCGTGTATACGTTTAATCCGGTTCCAGTCGAAACTATTGTATCTCTGTACATTAGTGACACGGCGAGCCCGCTATGTAGTTACTCGTCTCGGCAGCTTCCACCGGTGTATGGCAAATGATTATAAGGAATCAGTCTAGTCGTCAATACCGATAGTGTGACGTCACATGTCTGGGGTGGGGGACGCTGCGC
>NW_025726203.1:2627500-2630000 GCF_021461395.2 Schistocerca americana | reverse complement strand
CCACTACATCAACAGACGGCTCATGCTGATCGCCATCCACGGCATACCATACTGCAATCCAGCTCTTATAGGGAGACGACACGTAGCTGAGTGCACAATATTTGGACCGTATGGTTCGCCGTTGTTGGCGCAGTCGTGGTACGGTCACACATGTACCACGATGTATCATTCAGTACATGAGGACCAATGTGCAGTACAGTGTGTGATTTGGACGTACAACATCAGCGGACAGTTGACACAAGCCGTACCACAACGTAGGCTGTGCTTCGCCATGCGAATGCCAATGAACAACTGCGAAGGGCATTGAGCATGTACGTCCTACTGCCATCCGCATTACAGTGTATAGCTGCAAGGTGTTTCACATGAAGCGATACTCTGGGGACCGGGCAGTGCGAGTAGCAAACTATATTGCGGGGGTTGCAGTTAGGCAACACTACACTAATTTAACGCGTCGTATGACAATTACAGAGCAGGTTAAGGCCCAACGTGTGTTGGGTTAAGGCCCAACGTGTGTTGGGTTAAGGCCCAACGTGTGTTGGGTTAAGGCCCAACGTGTGTTGGGTTAAGGCCCAACGTGTGTTGGGTTAAGGCCCAACGTGTGTTGGGTTAAGGCCCAACGTGTGTTGGGTTAAGGCCCAACGTGTGTTGGGTTAAGGCCCAACGTGTGTTGGGTTAAGGCCCAACGTGTGTTGGGTTAAGGCCCAACGTGTGTTGGGTTAAGGCCCAACGTGTGTTGGGTTAAGGCCCAACGTGTGTTGGGTTAAGGCCCAACGTGTGTTGGGTTAAGGCCCAACGTGTGTTGGGTTAAGGCCCAACGTGTGTTGGGTTAAGGCCCAACGTGTGTTGGGTTAAGGCCCAACGTGTGTTGGGTTGAGGCCCAACGTGTGTTGGGTTGAGGCGCAACATAGGTTAGGTTGAGGCGCAACATAGGTTAGGTTGAGCCGCAACATGGGTTAGGTTGAGGCGCAACATGGGTTAGGTTGAGGCGCAACATGGGTTAGGTTAAGGCGCAACATGGGTTAGGTTAAGGCGCAACATGGGTTAGGTTAAGGCGCAACATGGGTTAGGTTAAGGCGCAACATGGGTTAGGTTAAGGCGCAACATGGGTTAGGTTAAGGCGCAACATGGGTTAGGTTAAGGCGCAACATGGGTTAGGTTAAGGCGCAACATGGGTTAGGTTAAGGCGCAACATGGGTTAGGTTAAGGCGCAACATGGGTTAGGTTAAGGCGCAACATGGGTTAGGTTAAGGCGCAACATGGGTTAGGTTAAGGCGCAACATAGGTTAGGTTAAGGCGCAACATGGGTTAGGTTAAGGCGCAACATGGGTTAGGTTAAGGTACAATATGGGTTAGGTTAAGGTACAATATGGGTTAGGTTAAGGTACAATATGGGTTAGGTTAAGGCGCAACATAGGTTAGGTTAAGGCGCAACATAGGTTAGGTTAAGGCGCAACATAGGTTAGGTTAAGGCGCAACATAGGTTAGGTTAAGGCACAACACGGGTTAGGTTAAGGTACAACACGGGTTAGGTTAAGGTACAACACGGGTTAGGTTAAGGTACAACACGGGTTAGGTTAAGGTACAACACGGGTTAGGTTAAGGTACAACACGGGTTAGGTTAAGGTACAACACGGGTTAGGTTAAGGTACAACACGGGTTAGGTTAAGGTACAACACGGGTTAGGTTAAGGTACAACACGGGTTAGGTTAAGGCACAACACGGGTTAGGTTAAGGCACAATACGGGTTAGGTTAAGGCACAACACGGGTTAGGTTAAGGCACAACACGGGTTAGGTTAAGGCACAACACGGGTTAGGTTAAGGCACAATACGGGTTAGGTTAAGGCACAATACGGGTTAGGTTAAGGCACAATACGGGTTAGGTTAAGGCACAATACGGGTTAGGTTAAGGCACAATACGGGTTAGGTTAAGGCACAATACGGGTTAGGTTAAGGCACAATACGGGTTAGGTTAAGGCACAATACGGGTTAGGTTAAGGCACAATACGGGTTAGGTTAAGGCACAATACGGGTTAGGTTAAGGCACAATACGGGTTAGGTTAAGGCACAATACGGGTTAGGTTAAGGCACAATACGGGTTAGGTTAAGGCACAATACGGGTTAGGTTAAGGCACAATACGGGTTAGGTTAAGGTACACATTGTTGTAAGGAAAGGTGTTTTGGGGGGGGGGGGGGCCGGTTTGTTGATTGTGATTATCGTAAGTAAATGACTGCGGCATCATCTGATTTGGCACGTCAGGGTGCACCTTTGGCTCATGACAGGCGGCGCTCTGATTCCATGCTTGTGGCAGACCTGTGTCTTTCATTCCTGCCATTGTTTTTGTGGTGTGACAGGAGGCAGTATTGTGATGTTGGGTGCACCCCTGTGTAGGACATGTGTGGGTGTTGGTGGCTTAGCTGAGCAATGGTGGTTGTCGGAAGGGTGGGATATTCTGTTTTCCGAGTGGACCTCCCGGTCTGGTTATGATAGTGTGGATTGTC
>NW_025726203.1:2615000-2620000 GCF_021461395.2 Schistocerca americana | reverse complement strand
TATCTGATCGCCTTCGAACCTCTAACTTTCGTTCTTGATTAATGAAAACATACTTGGCAAATGCTTTCGCTTCTGTTCGTCTTGCGACGATCCAAGAATTTCACCTCTAACGTCGCAATACGAATGCCCCCGCCTGTCCCTATTAATCATTACCTCGGGTTCCGAAAACCAACAAAATAGAACCGAGGTCCTATTCCATTATTCCATGCACACAGTATTCAGGCGGGCTTGCCTGCTTTAAGCACTCTAATTTGTTCAAAGTAAACGTGCCGGCCCACCGAGACACTCACTCAAGAGCACCCTGGTAGGATTGCAACGGGGTCCGCCTCGGGACGCACGAGCACGCACGAGGCGCGTCGCACGCCTTCAGCTCGCCCCACCGGCAGGACGTCCCACGATACATGCCAGTTAAACACCGACGGGCGGTGAACCAACAGCGTGGGACACAAATCCAACTACGAGCTTTTTAACCGCAACAACTTTAATATACGCTATTGGAGCTGGAATTACCGCGGCTGCTGGCACCAGACTTGCCCTCCAATAGATACTCGTTAAAGGATTTAAAGTGTACTCATTCCGATTACGGGGCCTCGGATGAGTCCCGTATCGTTATTTTTCGTCACTACCTCCCCGTGCCGGGAGTGGGTAATTTGCGCGCCTGCTGCCTTCCTTGGATGTGGTAGCCGTTTCTCAGGCTCCCTCTCCGGAATCGAACCCTGATTCCCCGTTACCCGTTACAACCATGGTAGGCGCAGAACCTACCATCGACAGTTGATAAGGCAGACATTTGAAAGATGCGTCGCCGGTACGAGGACCGTGCGATCAGCCCAAAGTTATTCAGAGTCACCAAGGCAAACGGACCGGACGAGCCGACCGATTGGTTTTGATCTAATAAAAGCGTCCCTTCCATCTCTGGTCGGGACTCTGTTTGCATGTATTAGCTCTAGAATTACCACAGTTATCCAAGTAACATGGGTACGATCTAAGGAACCATAACTGATTTAATGAGCCATTCGCGGTTTCACCTTAATGCGGCTTGTACTGAGACATGCATGGCTTAATCTTTGAGACAAGCATATGACTACTGGCAGGATCAACCAGGGAGCTGCGTCAACTAGAGCTGAGCAGCCGGCCGCCCGGGAGTGTGTCCCGGGGGCCCGCGCGAACACGCAAGCGTCCGCTCAATTATTCTGCAAACAGGAGGAGGCTGAGCTCCCCTGCACAATACACCTCGAAACCCTCTCAGGTCCCGGCGGCGCGCAGCGCCGTCCTAAGTACTTGGTCGGGTTCGAGAGTGGCGCAATCGCCCGGAGTTTGGCGAGTAGACGCTTTAGGTGCGACCACCCGTGCTCCCAACTGAGCTTGCCGCTGCCGACAGAGGCCCGGGAGCGTGCTGTCGTGGCATTGCCGGCGGGAGACAACACGCGCCACCTACGGTGGCCGGCAGCTCCAACGCCAGCGCCACAGAAGGACAAAAGCCCCACTTGGGTGCCGAAGCGAACTCTCCCAGCACAGCGCACGCGCCAACACGTCCGCACAGCTGCGATACAATCCACCTGCGAGAACCGCAGAGGCGACCGAGCAGCAGACGGCGTCGCGGCGCCGAGCGCCGGGCGGCGGCGCATCCTCAGCGCACACAGTCCTCAATCGGACCAGCACACTGCAGATGTCCACCGCGCTTCGCACCGGGCCCGCGAGGACCTACTTTGGCCGCACGGCGCCGCGTGCAGGGTGCGCCGGCGCGCAGCTGCGCCGCCTGCCGCCTCCGTCGGCCGGCGCGCCTGCCACTGGCCGCCCCCACCAGCCGGCTGTAGCGCGTGCGCCCACGCACCGCGCGGCCAGCACGCCGGGAGGCCCCCCCTCACCGGCCGGGGACGGTCCCACCCAGCCACCGCCGCGTATCGCTTCACACCCACATGCCATTCACGTTCGTGGGCATGGTGGGTATCGCTGAAACAACCGGTTGGTAGCTCAACCGATCGTCGCCATCACTGATTCACCTCTAGCGAGAACAACCGCACCACAACGGTTTACCAGTTGTTCATTTGCGTAACGTCACCAGCAAACGTAGACGTCCATCGCCATTTGCAAATTCAACGATTGTTGCATGCCTGTGTCAGGTGTCACGACACACTATGTCTGCCCACATACACGCAACAACATGTGCACGCTTCGCGAACACGTGGAAGGTGGCCCCCGTACGTATGCGATGTCCATTGCGCGAACGACTGTCAACCGGCCTCTGTCGCATGTCGCAGATGTGGAACGCAGTGCACCATGCTATCACGGTGTGTGAGAGGAGACGACTACGTCTGACAACACGCGCCACTACATCAACAGACGGCTCATGCTGATCGCCATCCACGGCATACCATACTGCAATCCAGCTCTTATAGGGAGACGACACGTAGCTGAGTGCACAATATTTGGACCGTATGGTTCGCCGTTGTTGGCGCAGTCGTGGTACGGTCACACATGTACCACGATGTATCATTCAGTACATGAGGACCAATGTGCAGTACAGTGTGTGATTTGGACGTACAACATCAGCGGACAGTTGACACAAGCCGTACCACAACGTAGGCTGTGCTTCGCCATGCGAATGCCAATGAACAACTGCGAAGGGCATTGAGCATGTACGTCCTACTGCCATCCGCATTACAGTGTATAGCTGCAAGGTGTTTCACATGAAGCGATACTCTGGGGACCGGGCAGTGCGAGTAGCAAACTATATTGCGGGGGTTGCAGTTAGGCAACACTACACTAATTTAACGCGTCGTATGACAATTACAGAGCAGGTTAAGGCCCAACGTGTGTTGGGTTAAGGCCCAACGTGTGTTGGGTTAAGGCCCAACGTGTGTTGGGTTAAGGCCCAACGTGTGTTGGGTTAAGGCCCAACGTGTGTTGGGTTAAGGCCCAACGTGTGTTGGGTTAAGGCCCAACGTGTGTTGGGTTAAGGCCCAACGTGTGTTGGGTTAAGGCCCAACGTGTGTTGGGTTAAGGCCCAACGTGTGTTGGGTTAAGGCCCAACGTGTGTTGGGTTAAGGCCCAACGTGTGTTGGGTTAAGGCCCAACGTGTGTTGGGTTAAGGCCCAACGTGTGTTGGGTTAAGGCCCAACGTGTGTTGGGTTAAGGCCCAACGTGTGTTGGGTTAAGGCCCAACGTGTGTTGGGTTAAGGCCCAACGTGTGTTGGGTTAAGGCCCAACGTGTGTTGGGTTAAGGCCCAACGTGTGTTGGGTTAAGGCCCAACGTGTGTTGGGTTAAGGCCCAACGTGTGTTGGGTTAAGGCCCAACGTGTGTTGGGTTGAGGCCCAACGTGTGTTGGGTTGAGGCGCAACATAGGTTAGGTTGAGGCGCAACATAGGTTAGGTTGAGGCGCAACATGGGTTAGGTTAAGGCGCAACATGGGTTAGGTTAAGGCGCAACATGGGTTAGGTTAAGGCGCAACATGGGTTAGGTTAAGGCGCAACATGGGTTAGGTTAAGGCGCAACATGGGTTAGGTTAAGGCGCAACATGGGTTAGGTTAAGGCGCAACATGGGTTAGGTTAAGGCGCAACATGGGTTAGGTTAAGGCGCAACATGGGTTAGGTTAAGGCGCAACATGGGTTAGGTTAAGGCGCAACATGGGTTAGGTTAAGGCGCAACATGGGTTAGGTTAAGGCGCAACATGGGTTAGGTTAAGGCGCAACATAGGTTAGGTTAAGGCGCAACATGGGTTAGGTTAAGGCGCAACATGGGTTAGGTTAAGGTACAATATGGGTTAGGTTAAGGTACAATATGGGTTAGGTTAAGGTACAATATGGGTTAGGTTAAGGCGCAACATAGGTTAGGTTAAGGCGCAACATAGGTTAGGTTAAGGCGCAACATAGGTTAGGTTAAGGCGCAACATAGGTTAGGTTAAGGCACAACACGGGTTAGGTTAAGGTACAACACGGGTTAGGTTAAGGTACAACACGGGTTAGGTTAAGGTACAACACGGGTTAGGTTAAGGTACAACACGGGTTAGGTTAAGGTACAACACGGGTTAGGTTAAGGTACAACACGGGTTAGGTTAAGGTACAACACGGGTTAGGTTAAGGCACAACACGGGTTAGGTTAAGGCACAATACGGGTTAGGTTAAGGCACAACACGGGTTAGGTTAAGGCACAACACGGGTTAGGTTAAGGCACAACACGGGTTAGGTTAAGGCACAATACGGGTTAGGTTAAGGCACAATACGGGTTAGGTTAAGGCACAATACGGGTTAGGTTAAGGCACAATACGGGTTAGGTTAAGGCACAATACGGGTTAGGTTAAGGCACAATACGGGTTAGGTTAAGGCACAATACGGGTTAGGTTAAGGCACAATACGGGTTAGGTTAAGGCACAATACGGGTTAGGTTAAGGCACAATACGGGTTAGGTTAAGGCACAATACGGGTTAGGTTAAGGCACAATACGGGTTAGGTTAAGGCACAATACGGGTTAGGTTAAGGCACAATACGGGTTAGGTTAAGGCACAATACGGGTTAGGTTAAGGCACAATACGGGTTAGGTTAAGGCACAATACGGGTTAGGTTAAGGTACACATTGTTGTAAGGAAAGGTGTTTTGGGGGGGGGGGGCCGGTTTGTTGATTGTGATTATCGTAAGTAAATGACTGCGGCATCATCTGATTTGGCACGTCAGGGTGCACCTTTGGCTCATGACAGGCGGCGCTCTGATTCCATGCTTGTGGCAGACCTGTGTCTTTCATTCCTGCCATTGTTTTTGTGGTGTGACAGGAGGCAGTATTGTGATGTTGGGTGCACCCCTGTGTAGGACATGTGTGGGTGTTGGTGGCTTAGCTGAGCAATGGTGGTTGTCGGAAGGGTGGGATATTCTGTTTTCCGAGTGGACCTCCCGGTCTGGTTATGATAGTGTGGATTGTCTAATGTGGCAGAGAGGATGCACTGGGTGTTGTTCCATGCTGGTGCTTACATATTGTCTGTGTGCCTGTTACAGGCAGAGAGTAGTGCGT
>NW_025726203.1:2607500-2610000 GCF_021461395.2 Schistocerca americana | reverse complement strand
CGGGGCGGAGGGCGGCATGGTCCACCGAATCGAACGCTTTAGAGACGTCGATCGATGCCACAAAAACAGAGCGACAGGCGCGGACTGCGTCGGTGAGAGCAGTGTCCAAGATGAAGGTGTTTTCCAACATCCCATCCCGGGGGATGAATGCCCGCTGACGTTCGTCCACAGCACATGCACGCATCAGGCGTGACGCGAGAACCTTGTGAAAGGTCCGCGCCAACACCGAGCAGACCGTAATGGGGCGAAAGTCAGCGGGGGATGTTGGTGCAGCCGTTTTGGGGAGAAGTGACGTCCGGGCGCGAAGCAGACGCTCGGGGAGGGCGCGGGCCAGGAGGAAGAGGTTCAAGAGTTTCACCAGGACTTCATGCGGCAGGCGCCGTAGCTCCGCTGGAGTCAGGCCGTCCGGCCCGGCTGCCGATCCCCTGGGCGGCAAGGCAGCAGCGACCTCCTCACGTGTGACCGGCCCCCATAGGCACTCAGGAGCAACAGGCTCCGAGTGCGGGAGAAGGCGGTCACGGATGAAGCCGGCGGTGGAGATCGGCTTCTTCGTGAAGAGGTCCGCCCAGAAGTCCAGCAGACCGGGGATGTCGGGTGGCGGCTGCAGCAGAGTGCCGTCCAGCAAGCCGCGCACGCAACGTGCACGCGACCTACGGAAGGCGTCCTGTGTCCACGCGTATTCCTAGCGGCGCCGCTTGCGCTTCTGCAGCGGCGGGGCGGCAGGCGGCCGCTTGGATGGTTGGCGCGGCCGCTGTGTCCTGGTGATCGACCTCTCCCCCCTGGACCCGACCGACGCAAGGGCATCCGGGAGCATGCCCAGGATGACATCGGGCGGCGTGCCCCGCCCCAGACCAATGACTCGATCCAGGGCAGAGAAACGCTGGGCGGAAGCAGGTAGCCCCGCCAGATGCTCCCAGATGGCGGCGTCAGTCGGCCCCTCCGGCGGCGGCCCGGTGGTGTCGGCCGCGAAGTCCTCGGCTGCGTCGACGGGCGGCGCAGCGGCCTCGCCCGCGTCAGGCAGCGAGCTCGCTGCTCCACGGCGGGACGCCGGCTCTTCACCCCGACCGATCTCAAGTGCCTCCATGAATTGGCGGACAAGCTGCTTGTGGGCAGCTTGCCGCCGTCGGCACTTGATTGCCTCAAGCGTTCGGTCGGGGAACATCCTGGTAAGTTCTTGATTTACAAAGAAGAACCGGGCGTCCCTCTCCAGGAACAGTTCGGCCTCTGCCTTGGCGAGCGACAGGACTTCTTCCTCCGTCCACCTCGCGCGATGCCTCTCCGTCACGATCTCAGCGTTGGCGGCCGCAGGGTGTTGGCGGCGGCGATGGACCCCGAGACCGTTCTTCGTGGTAAAAGTGCGGTGGCACTCACTGCAAGCAAAGGGAGCTACACAAACTATCGCATTTTCGTTACGGCCGGTTGGCCGGATAGGTGCTGGGGTAGCTGGGGTGGCACCTTCAGCGGAAGGGCCACCATCTCTTGTTTCTTGTCGGCTGCCCCCAACTATAAAGGGATAATGCGAGGGGGGGCTGGTAACCCCCCCAAGCCCCTGGTGCGGTCTTCCACTCTGCAAAAATCAGCGGGCCCACGAGAAGGGGAGAAGACCGCAGGAGAGGAGAGGCTAAGAGGGCTAGGCCCATGTATTGCGCATCACTCTCCCTGTAACTATAACCCAAGGAAGGCACCTCGCAGCAGCAGCACGACTACATCAAGACCGCACTTCGAAAAGCCAAGTCCGGATGCAGCCACACCGCCGCCACTTGGCCACCTTAAGAGAGTCATAGTTACTCCCGCCGTTTACCCGCGCTTGCTTGAATTTCTTCACGTTGACATTCAGAGCACTGGGCAGAAATCACATTGCGTCAACACCCGCTAGGGCCATCGCAATGCTTTGTTTTAATTAGACAGTCGGATTCCCCCAGTCCGTGCCAGTTCTGAGTTGATCGTTGAATGGCGGCCGAAGAGAATCCGCGCACCCGCGCGCCCCCGGAGGAGCACGCTAAGGCGGACGCGGCCTCGCAGCAAGGAAGATCCGTGGGAGGCCAAGGCACGGGACCGAGCTCGGATCCTGCACGCAGGTTGAAGCACCGGGGCGCGAACGCCGCGCAGGCGCGCGCATCCTGCACCGCCGGCCAGCACGAGGCCAACCAACGGCGAGAGCAGACCACGCCCGCGCTAAACGCCCGCACTTACCGGCACCCCTACGGCACTCACCTCGCCCAGGCCCGGCACGTTAGCGCTGACCCACTTCCCGACCAAGCCCGACACGCCCCGATCCTCAGAGCCAATCCTTATCCCGAAGTTACGGATCCAATTTGCCGACTTCCCTTACCTACATTATTCTATCGACTAGAGGCTCTTCACCTTGGAGACCTGCTGCGGATATGGGTACGAACCGGCGCGACACCTCCACGTGGCCCTCTCCCGGATTTTCAAGGTCCGAGGGGAAGATCGGGACACCGCCGCAACTGCGGTGCTCTTCGCGTTCCAAACCCTATCT
>NW_025726203.1:2600000-2602500 GCF_021461395.2 Schistocerca americana | reverse complement strand
GCTCCCAACTGAGCTTGCCGCTGCCGACAGAGGCCCGGGAGCGTGCTGTCGTGGCATTGCCGGCGGGAGACAACACGCGCCACCTACGGTGGCCGGCAGCTCCAACGCCAGCGCCACAGAAGGACAAAAGCCCCACTTGGGTGCCGAAGCGAACTCTCCCAGCACAGCGCACGCGCCAACACGTCCGCACAGCTGCGATACAATCCACCTGCGAGAACCGCAGAGGCGACCGAGCAGCAGACGGCGTCGCGGCGCCGAGCGCCGGGCGGCGGCGCATCCTCAGCGCACACAGTCCTCAATCGGACCAGCACACTGCAGATGTCCACCGCGCTTCGCACCGGGCCCGCGAGGACCTACTTTGGCCGCACGGCGCCGCGTGCAGGGTGCGCCGGCGCGCAGCTGCGCCGCCTGCCGCCTCCGTCGGCCGGCGCGCCTGCCACTGGCCGCCCCCACCAGCCGGCTGTAGCGCGTGCGCCCACGCACCGCGCGGCCAGCACGCCGGGAGGCCCCCCCTCACCGGCCGGGGACGGTCCCACCCAGCCACCGCCGCGTATCGCTTCACACCCACATGCCATTCACGTTCGTGGGCATGGTGGGTATCGCTGAAACAACCGGTTGGTAGCTCAACCGATCGTCGCCATCACTGATTCACCTCTAGCGAGAACAACCGCACCACAACGGTTTACCAGTTGTTCATTTGCGTAACGTCACCAGCAAACGTAGACGTCCATCGCCATTTGCAAATTCAACGATTGTTGCATGCCTGTGTCAGGTGTCACGACACACTATGTCTGCCCACATACACGCAACAACATGTGCACGCTTCGCGAACACGTGGAAGGTGGCCCCCGTACGTATGCGATGTCCATTGCGCGAACGACTGTCAACCGGCCTCTGTCGCATGTCGCAGATGTGGAACGCAGTGCACCATGCTATCACGGTGTGTGAGAGGAGATGACTACGTCTGACAACACGCGCCACTACATCAACAGACGGCTCATGCTGATCGCCATCCACGGCATACCATACTGCAATCCAGCTCTTATAGGGAGACGACACGTAGCTGAGTGCACAATATTTGGACCGTATGGTTCGCCGTTGTTGGCGCAGTCGTGGTACGGTCACACATGTACCACGATGTATCATTCAGTACATGAGGACCAATGTGCAGTACAGTGTGTGATTTGGACGTACAACATCAGCGGACAGTTGACACAAGCCGTACCACAACGTAGGCTGTGCTTCGCCATGCGAATGCCAATGAACAACTGCGAAGGGCATTGAGCATGTACGTCCTACTGCCATCCGCATTACAGTGTATAGCTGCAAGGTGTTTCACATGAAGCGATACTCTGGGGACCGGGCAGTGCGAGTAGCAAACTATATTGCGGGGGTTGCAGTTAGGCAACACTACACTAATTTAACGCGTCGTATGACAATTACAGAGCAGGTTAAGGCCCAACGTGTGTTGGGTTAAGGCCCAACGTGTGTTGGGTTAAGGCCCAACGTGTGTTGGGTTAAGGCCCAACGTGTGTTGGGTTAAGGCCCAACGTGTGTTGGGTTAAGGCCCAACGTGTGTTGGGTTAAGGCCCAACGTGTGTTGGGTTAAGGCCCAACGTGTGTTGGGTTAAGGCCCAACGTGTGTTGGGTTAAGGCCCAACGTGTGTTGGGTTAAGGCCCAACGTGTGTTGGGTTAAGGCCCAACGTGTGTTGGGTTAAGGCCCAACGTGTGTTGGGTTAAGGCCCAACGTGTGTTGGGTTAAGGCCCAACGTGTGTTGGGTTAAGGCCCAACGTGTGTTGGGTTAAGGCCCAACGTGTGTTGGGTTAAGGCCCAACGTGTGTTGGGTTAAGGCCCAACGTGTGTTGGGTTAAGGCCCAACGTGTGTTGGGTTAAGGCCCAACGTGTGTTGGGTTGAGGCCCAACGTGTGTTGGGTTGAGGCGCAACATAGGTTAGGTTGAGGCGCAACATAGGTTAGGTTGAGGCGCAACATGGGTTAGGTTAAGGCGCAACATGGGTTAGGTTAAGGCGCAACATGGGTTAGGTTAAGGCGCAACATGGGTTAGGTTAAGGCGCAACATGGGTTAGGTTAAGGCGCAACATGGGTTAGGTTAAGGCGCAACATGGGTTAGGTTAAGGCGCAACATGGGTTAGGTTAAGGCGCAACATGGGTTAGGTTAAGGCGCAACATGGGTTAGGTTAAGGCGCAACATGGGTTAGGTTAAGGCGCAACATGGGTTAGGTTAAGGCGCAACATGGGTTAGGTTAAGGCGCAACATGGGTTAGGTTAAGGCGCAACATAGGTTAGGTTAAGGCGCAACATGGGTTAGGTTAAGGCGCAACATGGGTTAGGTTAAGGTACAATATGGGTTAGGTTAAGGTACAATATGGGTTAGGTTAAGGTACAATATGGGTTAGGTTAAGGCGCAACATAGGTTAGGTTAAGGCGCAACATAGGTTAGGTTAAGGCGCAACATAGGTTAGGTTAAGGCGCAACATA
>NW_025726203.1:2590000-2595000 GCF_021461395.2 Schistocerca americana | reverse complement strand
CCTGGTGTTCGGGCAGACTTCCTCAGGGCAGCGCCATCCACCGACGAGTGCAGCCTCTCCGCCCACATCCGGCCAAGCTGGTTGCTTGTCCGTATGTCCGCGTCGTGCCACCGTAGCTGCTGCTCCAACCTCCCAATTTCACGCCCGAGAACGTCATCTGTCGACCCGTCTGATAGGACTCCCAAAGCTCGGATGTTGGCGAGTCGATTCCGCCGCAGCAGAGGCCCAAGCCAGCGAGCTGATGGCACTCCCAAGCCCCCAGATGTGACAGGGGCGTGAAAGTACGCAACAGGGGTGTCCGCTGGCAGGCACAGCCAAGATCTTAAAGCTGTGCGAATGGCGATGTCCACTGCGGAGAGAGCTCCAAGACGGGTCCTCGACAGAGCCAGGCCATGGTGGATCCCTGGCAGGACCACCGTTCTCAGGGCGTGAAGACGTTGTTGGGGCTTCAGTGGTGCCTTGGACAGGACGCTTAGCTGTCGCTCGACCTCCCGCCTCGGATGGAAGAGGCTACGTCCGCTGGTAGAGAACTCCAGGCCAAGATACCGGAAAGTGCTCTCGACTGCCAAGGCTGGAAGGGTGGTATAACCAGCCTTGAAGGTCGTGGTGTTGTCGACCTTAACTTTCTTCTCGCGACCAGAGGCCGCGAGGGCGAGAGTAAAACACTTCCCAGGATTGACCTGGAGACCCAGGTCTCCAAGGACTGATATAGATGTATCAATCAGGTCCTGGAGACCACCCTTAGTCTCAGCGAACAGCAGGAGGTCATCGGCGAAGGCGGCAGCATTCAGGCGTCGTCCCATTACATTGGCACCAACATGATCTGGGAGGCGAGCAAGCATAAGGTCCAGCGAAAGGTTAAACAGGATAGGGGAAAGAGGATCGCCCTGCCGAACGCCCCTTGAAGGCCGCACTGGACCCATTGACTTCCCCGAACCAGAGATCACCGTCGCTCCATCCACATAGCATCCCAGGATGTATCCAATGAACTCGTCTGGCAGACCATGAGCCCTCAGGGCAGGCCTCAGGGCACCATGGTCCAGAGAGTCGAATGCCTTGGACACATCCAGGGACGCAACATAGAGGGAGTTACAGTTCGCCCTGGCCTGAGTCATCGCCAGGTCCAGCAAGAATGAATTGTGCAGCATCCCATCCTGAGGAAGGAAGGCCCGCTGACGCCCGTCCAACACACAAGCCCGCATCAGCCGACCCGCCAGGATCTTGTGGAAGACCCTGGCGAGGACTGAGCAAACTGTGATCGGGCGGAAGTCAGAGGGGGATGCTGGGGCGGCCTTCTTGGGCAGCAGGGAGGTACGGGCCTGGAGGAGTCGGGATGGGAGACGGCGGGTCAAAAGGAAAAGGTTTAACACTTTCAGAAGGACCTCACGGGGAAGACGACGGAGCTGGGCAGGTGTGAGCCCGTCTGGTCCCGCGGCGGAGCGACGGGGTGGGAGAGCTGCAGCAATGTCCTCCAACGTGATGGGCGCCCACAGCTGTTGAAAGGGCACCTCGGCGCGGGACGGTAACAACTGACAATCCAGACGGTCAACCCGGCCTGATGGGCGCCGGGTGAAGAGATCTTTCCAATACTCCACCAGACCAGGAATAGTAGGTGGTTGGTGGAGCAGTGTACCGTCTAGAATGCCATTAATGCACCGCCCCGCGTTTTTGGAGAACGCACGCTGGCAGACAAAATACTCCCACCTACGCCGAGCTCGTTTTCGCTCAGGTGGCTGGGACATCTGCTTGGAGGCGACGGGATTTTGGGGCGCCTCCTTGCTACCTATAGCATCAAGTGCTGGTGGCAGCATGCCCATGATGACATGCCGAGATGCAGTGTGTCCCAGCGCCAAGATGTCGTCAACTGAGCGAAACCTTGAGCCCGACGATGGTAAGGCTGCTAAGACCGACCAGATAGCATGGTCGACAGGGTCCTCTGCCGACGGTGGTGTCAAGGAAACTGGGGATGTCACAATAGGTGGTGCAGCAGCATCAGAGGTGCGAGGACGAACCGCAGAAGTAGAGAGGGCAGTGACGAACTCGGCAACCTGGTTCCTGTAAGCTCCCGCACGTCGCTGGCACTTGATGGATTCAAGCGAGCGGTGCGGGAAGGACTTCACTAGTTCTTGGTTCAGGAACCGGGTGCCTTCGAGTGTCAGCACTGCCTCTGCATGGGCCAGGCGTAACAGTTCCTCACTGGACCACCTGGCCTTCGTCCTCTGGATGTTGACCTCTGCATTCGCTGCACTAGGATGAGCCCTGCGGCGGTGGACACCAAGACCACTCTTGGTGCTGAAGCTCCGCTGGCACTCAGGGCACTGAAACGCAGGCAAGGCTGCTCGACCCGGACTGGCGGCGTCAGATGGTGGCCCAACAACTGGCGCGGCGCCTCCAGTGGGAGGACCGCTACCTGATTTATTCCTTGTGTTGGGGCCAGCTGAAACAAGGGGCAGGGGGGCAGGCAACCCCCAAGCCCTGAAGGATCACCCCGCTCTGTCGGTTGGAGAGCTCTGAGGAGACACAGAGCACTGTGCCCCCTCTCGGCCCCCCTCACGACTCCCGCCACGTGAAGGCCAGAGCTAGGATTTCCCACTGAGAGGCTAAGCGAACCATCATCCACTCGACATCGCTAGGATGCTGAGGAGTGGATTGAGAGGATCCATATATGACGCATCATGTGAGCTTAAGAGAGTCATAGTTACTCCCGCCGTTTACCCGCGCTTGCTTGAATTTCTTCACGTTGACATTCAGAGCACTGGGCAGAAATCACATTGCGTCAACACCCGCTAGGGCCATCGCAATGCTTTGTTTTAATTAGACAGTCGGATTCCCCCAGTCCGTGCCAGTTCTGAGTTGATCGTTGAATGGCGGCCGAAGAGAATCCGCGCACCCGCGCGCCCCCGGAGGAGCACGCTAAGGCGGACGCGGCCTCGCAGCAAGGAAGATCCGTGGGAGGCCAAGGCACGGGACCGAGCTCGGATCCTGCACGCAGGTTGAAGCACCGGGGCGCGAACGCCGCGCAGGCGCGCGCATCCTGCACCGCCGGCCAGCACGAGGCCAACCACCGGCGAGAGCAGACCACGCCCGCGCTAAACGCCCGCACTTACCGGCACCCCTACGGCACTCACCTCGCCCAGGCCCGGCACGTTAGCGCTGACCCACTTCCCGACCAAGCCCGACACGCCCCGATCCTCAGAGCCAATCCTTATCCCGAAGTTACGGATCCAATTTGCCGACTTCCCTTACCTACATTATTCTATCGACTAGAGGCTCTTCACCTTGGAGACCTGCTGCGGATATGGGTACGAACCGGCGCGACACCTCCACGTGGCCCTCTCCCGGATTTTCAAGGTCCGAGGGGAAGATCGGGACACCGCCGCAACTGCGGTGCTCTTCGCGTTCCAAACCCTATCTCCCTGCTAGAGGATTCCAGGGAACTCGAACGCTCATGCAGAAAAGAAAACTCTTCCCCGATCTCCCGACGGCGTCTCCGGGTCCTTTTGGGTTACCCCGACGAGCATCTCTAAAAGAGGGGCCCGACTTGTATCGGTTCCGCTGCCGGGTTCCGGAATAGGAACCGGATTCCCTTTCGCCCAACGGGGGCCAGCACAACGTGCATCATGCTATGACGGCCCCCATCAACATCGGATTTCTCCTAGGGCTTAGGATCGACTGACTCGTGTGCAACGGCTGTTCACACGAAACCCTTCTCCGCGTCAGCCCTCCAGGGCCTCGCTGGAGTATTTGCTACTACCACCAAGATCTGCACCGACGGCGGCTCCAGGCAGGCTCACGCCCAGACCCTTCTGCGCCCACCGCCGCGATCCTCCTACTCGTCAGGGCTTCGCGGCCGGCCGCAAGGACCGGCCATGACTGCCAGACTGACGGCCGAGTATAGGCACGACGCTTCAGCGCCATCCATTTTCAGGGCTAGTTGCTTCGGCAGGTGAGTTGTTACACACTCCTTAGCGGATTCCGACTTCCATGGCCACCGTCCTGCTGTCTTAAGCAACCAACGCCTTTCATGGTTTCCCATGAGCGTCGATTCGGGCGCCTTAACTCGGCGTTTGGTTCATCCCACAGCGCCAGTTCTGCTTACCAAAAGTGGCCCACTTGGCACTCCGATCCGAGTCGTTTGCTCGCGGCTTCAGCATATCAAGCAAGCCGGAGATCTCACCCATTTAAAGTTTGAGAATAGGTTGAGGTCGTTTCGGCCCCAAGGCCTCTAATCATTCGCTTTACCGGATGAGACTCGTACGAGCACCAGCTATCCTGAGGGAAACTTCGGAGGGAACCAGCTACTAGATGGTTCGATTAGTCTTTCGCCCCTATACCCAGCTCCGACGATCGATTTGCACGTCAGAATCGCTACGGACCTCCATCAGGGTTTCCCCTGACTTCGTCCTGGCCAGGCATAGTTCACCATCTTTCGGGTCCCAACGTGTACGCTCTAGGTGCGCCTCACCTCGCAATGAGGACGAGACGCCCCGGGAGTGCGGAGGCCGCCGCCCCGTGAAGGGCGGGGAAGCCCCATCCTCCCTCGGCCCGCGCAAGGCGAGACCTTCACTTTCATTACGCCTTTAGGTTTCGTACAGCCCAATGACTCGCGCACATGTTAGACTCCTTGGTCCGTGTTTCAAGACGGGTCGTGAAATTGTCCAAAGCTGAAGCGCCGCTGACGGGAGCGATTATTCCGCCCGAGAGCATCCCGAGCCAACAGCGGCGCGGGTCCGGGGCCGGGCCAGGTAGGTCCGTCATCCGGGAAGAACCGCGCGCGCTTGCCGGGAGCCCGAGCGCCCAAAGGGGCGAATCGACTCCTCCAGATGTACCGCCGGGCAGCCAGCCAGGACACCGGGGCTCTGCCCAACAGACGCGAACCGAGGCCCGCGGAAGGACAGGCTGCGCACCCGGGCCGTAGGCCGGCACCCAGCGGGTCGCGACGTCCTACTAGGGGAGAAGTGCGGCCCACCGCACACCGGAACGGCCCCACCCCGCGGCGA
>NW_025726203.1:2582500-2587500 GCF_021461395.2 Schistocerca americana | reverse complement strand
CAGCGTGGGACACAAATCCAACTACGAGCTTTTTAACCGCAACAACTTTAATATACGCTATTGGAGCTGGAATTACCGCGGCTGCTGGCACCAGACTTGCCCTCCAATAGATACTCGTTAAAGGATTTAAAGTGTACTCATTCCGATTACGGGGCCTCGGATGAGTCCCGTATCGTTATTTTTCGTCACTACCTCCCCGTGCCGGGAGTGGGTAATTTGCGCGCCTGCTGCCTTCCTTGGATGTGGTAGCCGTTTCTCAGGCTCCCTCTCCGGAATCGAACCCTGATTCCCCGTTACCCGTTACAACCATGGTAGGCGCAGAACCTACCATCGACAGTTGATAAGGCAGACATTTGAAAGATGCGTCGCCGGTACGAGGACCGTGCGATCAGCCCAAAGTTATTCAGAGTCACCAAGGCAAACGGACCGGACGAGCCGACCGATTGGTTTTGATCTAATAAAAGCGTCCCTTCCATCTCTGGTCGGGACTCTGTTTTTTTTTTTTTTTTTTTTTTTTTTTTTAAAAAAAAAAAAAAAAAAAAAAAAAAAAAAAAAAAAAAAAAAAAAAAAAACTTTATTAACACAATACATTACAACTTTATAATAATACAAAAGATAACCCACCACCTTAATAATTAGTGGGTCTATGTATTATACTACTTCTACATACAGCAAGTTCTACTTTTTAGTATTTCAACTGGCTAACTTATGGACAAGGTTAATCTGCTAGACTATCCTACTATTCTGTTATATTCTGCAGCGATTACAGGTGTGCCAGTTGGTATTACAAACCTACTATTGTGAGGCCTGCTCACTGAGCTAAACCCATGTGAGCGTGCCCCTGGCACTGGGCTGGCCAAGTCTGTTTTTTCGCTGCAGTCCCTATTTGTTAGTGTTGTTAGTGTTCTAAATTTACTACTACTAATAATGATGGTTCTAAGTCTAAGTTGAGTGCAATTGTCGTAGCCTGGTGGGTGATGCACTCGCTGTCCTGGTCCAGTAGTGCGGCGGATTCCAGTCAATGGAGACTGGCCTGCTCCGCACCCGGCGGTATGGCGAGTACATCTTGGTCTAATCCGGGTTGATATCATCTTTCTTGATTTCTTAGGAATTCTCGCAAAACCTTATGTGATACCTCGTTTGCCAATTTATTAAGGATACTAAAGGTATCGGCACGTCGTATCAGGGCATAAGTGTCGTGATCTGGTAATTGCGATCGCAGGTCATGCGCCACATCATCATATAACGGGCAGTTGTATATGATGTGTTCCGGTGTTCCGTCCTGAGCACCACAGTCACACGCTGGTGTAGCTCTTTTTCCAAACCGACATAAGTATGTCGGATATGGTCCATGTCCCGTGAGAAAGTGCAATAGTCCCCTGCTTGGCTCGAAGTAGGTCATCCCAAGTCGTTCCCTGATGTTTGGCAGCAACTGAAAGACCCTCCTGCCAGCTTCTTCGTTCTCCCAAGATATTTGCCATAACTCTTCCCCTCTTATCTTTATGGCAGGTTTGTTTCCTACCTGGACCCCTAATATTTCCCTTGTCTTATCTGTTTTACCCTTAGTCACCCAGTACCATGCGGCCTGTTCCCTTATTTTTATATCTAACGGGCATAATCCCATTAACACCAATAGAGCCCCCCCAGGTGTCGTTCTGTAGGCACCTACGGACCGCATTATCATGTTTCTTTGCACTCTTCTCACGGCCATGGCCGGCATCACCCTCGTGAGTCTGTGGGCCCAGACCCCACACGCATAACCTACTATTGATGAAAGAATGCTATTGTGATATAATTTGATAAGAGCAGGTGGCAGGTGAAATCTTTTATGACTCTGTTTGCATATATTAGCTCTAGAATTACCACAGTTATCCAAGTAACGTGGGTACGATCTAAGGAACCATAACTGATTTAATGAGCCATTCGCGGTTTCACCTTAATGCGGCTTGTACTGAGACATGCATGGCTTAATCTTTGAGACAAGCATATGACTACTGGCAGGATCAACCAGGGAGCTGCGTCAACTAGAGCTGAGCAGCCGGCCGCCCGGGAGTGTGTCCCGGGGGCCCGCGCGAACACGCAAGCGTCCGCTCAATTATTCTGCAAACAGGAGGAGGCTGAGCTCCCCTGCACAATACACCTCGAAACCCTCTCAGGTCCCGGCGGCGCGCAGCGCCGTCCTAAGTACTTGGTCGGGTTCGAGAGTGGCGCAATCGCCCGGAGTTTGGCGAGTAGACGCTTTAGGTGCGACCACCCGTGCTCCCAACTGAGCTTGCCGCTGCCGACAGAGGCCCGGGAGCGTGCTGTCGTGGCATTGCCGGCGGGAGACAACACGCGCCACCTACGGTGGCCGGCAGCTCCAACGCCAGCGCCACAGAAGGACAAAAGCCCCACTTGGGTGCCGAAGCGAACTCTCCCAGCACAGCGCACGCGCCAACACGTCCGCACAGCTGCGATACAATCCACCTGCGAGAACCGCAGAGGCGACCGAGCAGCAGACGGCGTCGCGGCGCCGAGCGCCGGGCGGCGGCGCATCCTCAGCGCACACAGTCCTCAATCGGACCAGCACACTGCAGATGTCCACCGCGCTTCGCACCGGGCCCGCGAGGACCTACTTTGGCCGCACGGCGCCGCGTGCAGGGTGCGCCGGCGCGCAGCTGCGCCGCCTGCCGCCTCCGTCGGCCGGCGCGCCTGCCACTGGCCGCCCCCACCAGCCGGCTGTAGCGCGTGCGCCCACGCACCGCGCGGCCAGCACGCCGGGAGGCCCCCCCTCACCGGCCGGGGACGGTCCCACCCAGCCACCGCCGCGTATCGCTTCACACCCACATGCCATTCACGTTCGTGGGCATGGTGGGTATCGCTGAAACAACCGGTTGGTAGCTCAACCGATCGTCGCCATCACTGATTCACCTCTAGCGAGAACAACCGCACCACAACGGTTTACCAGTTGTTCATTTGCGTAACGTCACCAGCAAACGTAGACGTCCATCGCCATTTGCAAATTCAACGATTGTTGCATGCCTGTGTCAGGTGTCACGACACACTATGTCTGCCCACATACACGCAACAACATGTGCACGCTTCGCGAACACGTGGAAGGTGGCCCCCGTACGTATGCGATGTCCATTGCGCGAACGACTGTCAACCGGCCTCTGTCGCATGTCGCAGATGTGGAACGCAGTGCACCATGCTATCACGGTGTGTGAGAGGAGACGACTACGTCTGACAACACGCGCCACTACATCAACAGACGGCTCATGCTGATCGCCATCCACGGCATACCATACTGCAATCCAGCTCTTATAGGGAGACGACACGTAGCTGAGTGCACAATATTTGGACCGTATGGTTCGCCGTTGTTGGCGCAGTCGTGGTACGGTCACACATGTACCACGATGTATCATTCAGTACATGAGGACCAATGTGCAGTACAGTGTGTGATTTGGACGTACAACATCAGCGGACAGTTGACACAAGCCGTACCACAACGTAGGCTGTGCTTCGCCATGCGAATGCCAATGAACAACTGCGAAGGGCATTGAGCATGTACGTCCTACTGCCATCCGCATTACAGTGTATAGCTGCAAGGTGTTTCACATGAAGCGATACTCTGGGGACCGGGCAGTGCGAGTAGCAAACTATATTGCGGGGGTTGCAGTTAGGCAACACTACACTAATTTAACGCGTCGTATGACAATTACAGAGCAGGTTAAGGCCCAACGTGTGTTGGGTTAAGGCCCAACGTGTGTTGGGTTAAGGCCCAACGTGTGTTGGGTTAAGGCCCAACGTGTGTTGGGTTAAGGCCCAACGTGTGTTGGGTTAAGGCCCAACGTGTGTTGGGTTAAGGCCCAACGTGTGTTGGGTTAAGGCCCAACGTGTGTTGGGTTAAGGCCCAACGTGTGTTGGGTTAAGGCCCAACGTGTGTTGGGTTAAGGCCCAACGTGTGTTGGGTTAAGGCCCAACGTGTGTTGGGTTAAGGCCCAACGTGTGTTGGGTTAAGGCCCAACGTGTGTTGGGTTAAGGCCCAACGTGTGTTGGGTTAAGGCCCAACGTGTGTTGGGTTAAGGCCCAACGTGTGTTGGGTTAAGGCCCAACGTGTGTTGGGTTAAGGCCCAACGTGTGTTGGGTTAAGGCCCAACGTGTGTTGGGTTAAGGCCCAACGTGTGTTGGGTTAAGGCCCAACGTGTGTTGGGTTGAGGCCCAACGTGTGTTGGGTTGAGGCCCAACGTGTGTTGGGTTGAGGCGCAACATAGGTTAGGTTGAGGCGCAACATGGTTTAGGTTAAGGCGCAACATGGGTTAGGTTAAGGCGCAACATGGGTTAGGTTAAGGCGCAACATGGGTTAGGTTAAGGCGCAACATGGGTTAGGTTAAGGCGCAACATGGGTTAGGTTAAGGCGCAACATGGGTTAGGTTAAGGCGCAACATGGGTTAGGTTAAGGCGCAACATGGGTTAGGTTAAGGCGCAACATGGGTTAGGTTAAGGCGCAACATGGGTTAGGTTAAGGCGCAACATGGGTTAGGTTAAGGCGCAACATGGGTTAGGTTAAGGCGCAACATGGGTTAGGTTAAGGCGCAACATAGGTTAGGTTAAGGCGCAACATGGGTTAGGTTAAGGTACAATATGGGTTAGGTTAAGGTACAATATGGGTTAGGTTAAGGTACAATATGGGTTAGGTTAAGGCGCAACATAGGTTAGGTTAAGGCGCAACATAGGTTAGGTTAAGGCGCAACATAGGTTAGGTTAAGGCGCAACATAGGTTAGGTTAAGGCACAACACGGGTTAGGTTAAGGTACAACACGGGTTAGGTTAAGGTACAACACGGGTTAGGTTAAGGTACAACACGGGTTAGGTTAAGGTACAACACGGGTTAGGTTAAGGTACAACACGGGTTAGGTTAAGGTACAACACGGGTTAGGTTAAGGTACAACACGGGTTAGGTTAAGGTACAACACGGGTTAGGTTAAGGCACAACACGGGTTAGGTTAAGGCACAATACG
>NW_025726203.1:2570000-2572500 GCF_021461395.2 Schistocerca americana | reverse complement strand
GTGCAGGGTGCGCCGGCGCGCAGCTGCGCCGCCTGCCGCCTCCGTCGGCCGGCGCGCCTGCCACTGGCCGCCCCCACCAGCCGGCTGTAGCGCGTGCGCCCACGCACCGCGCGGCCAGCACGCCGGGAGGCCCCCCCTCACCGGCCGGGGACGGTCCCACCCAGCCACCGCCGCGTATCGCTTCACACCCACATGCCATTCACGTTCGTGGGCATGGTGGGTATCGCTGAAACAACCGGTTGGTAGCTCAACCGATCGTCGCCATCACTGATTCACCTCTAGCGAGAACAACCGCACCACAACGGTTTACCAGTTGTTCATTTGCGTAACGTCACCAGCAAACGTAGACGTCCATCGCCATTTGCAAATTCAACGATTGTTGCATGCCTGTGTCAGGTGTCACGACACACTATGTCTGCCCACATACACGCAACAACATGTGCACGCTTCGCGAACACGTGGAAGGTGGCCCCCGTACGTATGCGATGTCCATTGCGCGAACGACTGTCAACCGGCCTCTGTCGCATGTCGCAGATGTGGAACGCAGTGCACCATGCTATCACGGTGTGTGAGAGGAGACGACTACGTCTGACAACACGCGCCACTACATCAACAGACGGCTCATGCTGATCGCCATCCACGGCATACCATACTGCAATCCAGCTCTTATAGGGAGACGACACGTAGCTGAGTGCACAATATTTGGACCGTATGGTTCGCCGTTGTTGGCGCAGTCGTGGTACGGTCACACATGTACCACGATGTATCATTCAGTACATGAGGACCAATGTGCAGTACAGTGTGTGATTTGGACGTACAACATCAGCGGACAGTTGACACAAGCCGTACCACAACGTAGGCTGTGCTTCGCCATGCGAATGCCAATGAACAACTGCGAAGGGCATTGAGCATGTACGTCCTACTGCCATCCGCATTACAGTGTATAGCTGCAAGGTGTTTCACATGAAGCGATACTCTGGGGACCGGGCAGTGCGAGTAGCAAACTATATTGCGGGGGTTGCAGTTAGGCAACACTACACTAATTTAACGCGTCGTATGACAATTACAGAGCAGGTTAAGGCCCAACGTGTGTTGGGTTAAGGCCCAACGTGTGTTGGGTTAAGGCCCAACGTGTGTTGGGTTAAGGCCCAACGTGTGTTGGGTTAAGGCCCAACGTGTGTTGGGTTAAGGCCCAACGTGTGTTGGGTTAAGGCCCAACGTGTGTTGGGTTAAGGCCCAACGTGTGTTGGGTTAAGGCACAACGTGTGTTGGGTTAAGGCCCAACGTGTGTTGGGTTAAGGCCCAACGTGTGTTGGGTTAAGGCCCAACGTGTGTTGGGTTAAGGCCCAACGTGTGTTGGGTTAAGGCCCAACGTGTGTTGGGTTAAGGCCCAACGTGTGTTGGGTTGAGGCGCAACATAGGTTAGGTTGAGGCGCAACATAGGTTAGGTTGAGGCGCAACATGGGTTAGGTTGAGGCGCAACATGGGTTAGGTTAAGGCGCAACATGGGTTAGGTTAAGGCGCAACATGGGTTAGGTTAAGGCGCAACATGGGTTAGGTTAAGGCGCAACATGGGTTAGGTTAAGGCGCAACACGGGTTAGGTTAAGGCGCAACACGGGTTAGGTTAAGGCGCAACACGGGTTAGGTTAAGGCACAACACGGGTTAGGTTAAGGTACAACACGGGTTAGGTTAAGGTACAACACGGGTTAGGTTAAGGTACAACACGGGTTAGGTTAAGGTACAACACGGGTTAGGTTAAGGTACAACACGGGTTAGGTTAAGGTACAACACGGGTTAGGTTAAGGTACAACACGGGTTAGGTTAAGGTACAACACGGGTTAGGTTAAGGCACAACACGGGTTAGGTTAAGGCACAACACGGGTTAGGTTAAGGCACAACACGGGTTAGGTTAAGGCACAACACGGGTTAGGTTAAGGCACAACACGGGTTAGGTTAAGGCACAATACGGGTTAGGTTAAGGCACAATACGGGTTAGGTTAAGGCACAATACGGGTTAGGTTAAGGCACAATACGGGTTAGGTTAAGGCACAATACGGGTTAGGTTAAGGCACAATACGGGTTAGGTTAAGGCACAATACGGGTTAGGTTAAGGCACAATACGGGTTAGGTTAAGGCACAATACGGGTTAGGTTAAGGCACAATACGGGTTAGGTTAAGGCACAATACGGGTTAGGTTAAGGCACAATACGGGTTAGGTTAAGGTACACATTGTTGTAAGGAAAGGTGTTTTGGGGGGGGGGGCCGGTTTGTTGATTGTGATTATCGTAAGTAAATGACTGCGGCATCATCTGATTTGGCACGTCAGGGTGCACCTTTGGCTCATGACAGGCGGCGCTCTGATTCCATGCTTGTGGCAGACCTGTGTCTTTCATTCCTGCCATTGTTTTTGTGGTGTGACAGGAGGCAGTATTGTGATGTTGGGTGCACCCCTGTGTAGGACATGTGTGGGTGTTGGTGGCTTAGCTGAGCAATGGTGG
>NW_025726203.1:2562500-2565000 GCF_021461395.2 Schistocerca americana | reverse complement strand
TGAAAAGGAGGGGGGAGAGGGGGTCACCCTGACGCACACCCCTAGCCGGCTGCAGGGGCACGCCCACGTCGGCGCCGCCCGCTATCACCGTCGTGCTACCCTCGTAGCACCTTTCGACGTACTCAATAAAGCAATCCGGCAGGCCATGAGCCCTCAGCACGGGGCGGAGGGCAGCATGGTCCACCGAATCGAACGCTTTAGAGACGTCGATCGATGCCACAAAAACAGAGCGACAGGAGCGGACTGCGTCGGTGAGAGCAGTGTCCAAGATGAAGGTGTTTTCCAACATCCCATCCCGGGGGATGAATGCCCGCTGACGTTCGTCCACAGCACATGCACGCATCAGGCGTGACGCGAGAACCTTGTGAAAGGTCCGCGCCAACACCGAGCAGACCGTAATGGGGCGAAAGTCAGCGGGGGATGTTGGTGCAGCCGTTTTGGGGAGAAGTGACGTCCGGGCGCGAAGCAGACGCTCGGGGAGGGCGCGGGCCAGGAGGAAGAGGTTCAAGAGTTTCACCAGGACTTCATGCGGCAGGCGCCGCAGCTCCGCTGGAGTCAGGCCGTCCGGCCCGGCTGCCGATCCCCTGGGCGGCAAGGCAGCAGCGACCTCCTCACGTGTGACCGGCCCCCATAGGCACTCAGGAGCGACAGGCTCCGAGTGCGGGAGAAGGCGGTCACGGATGAAGCCGGCGGTGGAGATCGGCTTCTTCGTGAAGAGGTCCGCCCAGAAGTCCAGCAGACCGGGGATGTCGGGTGGCGGCTGCAGCAGGGTGCCGTCCAGCAAGCCGCGCACGCAACGCGCACGCGACCTACGGAAGGCGTCCTGTGTCCGCGCGTATTCCCAGCGGCGCCGCTTGCGCTTCTGCAGCGGCGGGGCGGCAGGCGGCCGCTTGGATGGTTGGCGCGGCCGCTGTGTCCTGGTGATCGACCTCTCCCCCCTGGACCCGACCGACGCAAGGGCATCCGGGAGCATGCCCAGGATGACATCGGGCGGCGTGCCCCGCCCCAGACCAATGACTCGATCCAGGGCAGAGAAACGCTGGGCGGAAGCAGGTAGCCCCGCCAGATGCTCCCAGATGGCGGCGTCAGTCGGCCCCTCCGGCGGCGGCCCGGTGGTGTCGGCCGCGAAGTCCTCGGCTGCGTCGACGGGCGGCGCAGCGGCCTCGCCCGCGTCAGGCAGCGAGCTCACTGCTCCCCGGCGGGACGCCGGCTCTTCACCCCGACCGATCTCAAGTGCCTCCATGAATTGGCGGACAAGCTGCTTGTGGGCAGCTTGCCGCCGTCGGCACTTGATTGCCTCAAGCGTTCGGTCGGGGAACATCCTGGTAAGTTCTTGATTTACAAAGAAGAACCGGGCGTCCCTCTCAAGGAACAGTTCGGCCTCTGCCTTGGCGAGCGACAGGACTTCTTCCTCCGTCCACCTCGCGCGATGCCTCTCCGTCACGATCTCAGCGTTGGCGGCCGCAGGGTGTTGGCGGCGGCGATGGACCCCGAGACCGTTCTTCGTGGTAAAAGTGCGGTGGCACTCACTGCAAGCAAAGGGAGCTACACAAACTATCGCATTTTCGTTACGGCCGGTTGGCCGGATAGGTGCTGGGGTAGCTGGGGTGGCACCTTCAGCGGAAGGGCCACCATCTCTTGTTTCTTGTCGGCTGCCCCCAACTATAAAGGGATAATGCGAGGGGGGGCTGGTAACCCCCCCAAGCCCCTGGTGCGGTCTTCCACTCTGCGAAAATCAGCGGGCCCACGAGAAGGGGAGAAGACCGCAGGAGAGGAGAGGCTAAGAGGGCTAGGCCCATGTATTGCGCATCACTCCCCCTGTAACTATAACCCAAGGAAGGCACCTCGCAGCAGCAGCACGACTACATCAAGACCGCACTTCGAAAAGCCAAGTCCGGATGCAGCCACACCGCCGCCACTTGGCCACCTTAAGAGAGTCATAGTTACTCCCGCCAGGGCTTGAACCAAGGACCTTTCGTTCCGCAGCTGCTCACGCAAACCACGGGACCACGGCACTCCTCAAGAGAGTCACTCCTTAAGAGAGTCATAGTTACTCCCGCCGTTTACCCGCGCTTGCTTGAATTTCTTCACGTTGACATTCAGAGCACTGGGCAGAAATCACATTGCGTCAACACCCGCTATGGCCATCGCAATGCTTTGTTTTAATTAGACAGTCGGATTCCCCCAGTCCGTGCCAGTTCTGAGTTGATCGTTGAATGGCGGCCGAAGAGAATCCGCGCACCCGCGCGCCCCCGGAGGAGCACGCTAAGGCGGACGCGGCCTCGCAGCAAGGAAGATCCGTGGGAGGCCAAGGCACGGGACCGAGCTCGGATCCTGCACGCAGGTTGAAGCACCGGGGCGCGAACGCCGCGCAGGCGCATCCTGCACCGCCGGCCAGCACGAGGCCAACCAACGGCGAGAGCAGACCACGCCCGCGCTAAACGCCCGCACTTACCGGCACCCCTACGGCACTCACCTCGCCCAGGCCCGGCACGTTAGC
>NW_025726203.1:2552500-2557500 GCF_021461395.2 Schistocerca americana | reverse complement strand
GGCAGGATCAACCAGGGAGCTGCGTCAACTAGAGCTGAGCAGCCGGCCGCCCGGGAGTGTGTCCCGGGGGCCCGCGCGAACACGCAAGCGTCCGCTCAATTATTCTGCAAACAGGAGGAGGCTGAGCTCCCCTGCACAATACACCTCGAAACCCTCTCAGGTCTCGGCGGCGCGCAGCGCCGTCCTAAGTACTTGGTCGGGTTCGAGAGTGGCGCAATCGCCCGGAGTTTGGCGAGTAGACGCTTTAGGTGCGACCACCCGTGCTCCCAACTGAGCTTGCCGCTGCCGACAGAGGCCCGGGAGCGTGCTGTCGTGGCATTGCCGGCGGGAGACAACACGCGCCACCTACGGTGGCCGGCAGCTCCAACGCCAGCGCCACAGAAGGACAAAAGCCCCACTTGGGTGCCGAAGCGAACTCTCCCAGCACAGTGCACGCGCCAACACGTCCGCACAGCTGCGATACAATCCACCTGCGAGAACCGCAGAGGCGACCGAGCAGCAGACGGCGTCGCGGCGCCGAGCGCCGGGCGGCGGCGCATCCTCAGCGCACACAGTCCTCAATCGGACCAGCACACTGCAGATGTCCACCGCGCTTCGCACCGGGCCCGCGAGGACCTACTTTGGCCGCACGGCGCCGCGTGCAGGGTGCGCCGGCGCGCAGCTGCGCCGCCTGCCGCCTCCGTCGGCCGGCGCGCCTGCCACTGGCCGCCCCCACCAGCCGGCTGTAGCGCGTGCGCCCACGCACCGCGCGGCCAGCACGCCGGGAGGCCCCCCCTCACCGGCCGGGGACGGTCCCACCCAGCCACCGCCGCGTATCGCTTCACACCCACATGCCATTCACGTTCGTGGGCATGGTGGGTATCGCTGAAACAACCGGTTGGTAGCTCAACCGATCGTCGCCATCACTGATTCACCTCTAGCGAGAACAACCGCACCACAACGGTTTACCAGTTGTTCATTTGCGTAACGTCACCAGCAAACGTAGACGTCCATCGCCATTTGCAAATTCAACGATTGTTGCATGCCTGTGTCAGGTGTCACGACACACTATGTCTGCCCACATACACGCAACAACATGTGCACGCTTCGCGAACACGTGGAAGGTGGCCCCCGTACGTATGCGATGTCCATTGCGCGAACGACTGTCAACCGGCCTCTGTCGCATGTCGCAGATGTGGAACGCAGTGCACCATGCTATCACGGTGTGTGAGAGGAGACGACTACGTCTGACAACACGCGCCACTACATCAACAGACGGCTCATGCTGATCGCCATCCACGGCATACCATACTGCAATCCAGCTCTTATAGGGAGACGACACGTAGATGAGTGCACAATATTTGGACCGTATGGTTCGCCGTTGTTGGCGCAGTCGTGGTACGGTCACACATGTACCACGATGTATCATTCAGTACATGAGGACCAATGTGCAGTACAGTGTGTGATTTGGACGTACAACATCAGCGGACAGTTGACACAAGCCGTACCACAACGTAGGCTGTGCTTCGCCATGCGAATGCCAATGAACAACTGCGAAGGGCATTGAGCATGTACGTCCTACTGCCATCCGCATTACAGTGTATAGCTGCAAGGTGTTTCACATGAAGCGATACTCTGGGGACCGGGCAGTGCGAGTAGCAAACTATATTGCGGGGGTTGCAGTTAGGCAACACTACACTAATTTAACGCGTCGTATGACAATTACAGAGCAGGTTAAGGCCCAACGTGTGTTGGGTTAAGGCCCAACGTGTGTTGGGTTAAGGCCCAACGTGTGTTGGGTTAAGGCCCAACGTGTGTTGGGTTAAGGCCCAACGTGTGTTGGGTTAAGGCCCAACGTGTGTTGGGTTAAGGCCCAACGTGTGTTGGGTTAAGGCCCAACGTGTGTTGGGTTAAGGCCCAACGTGTGTTGGGTTAAGGCCCAACGTGTGTTGGGTTAAGGCCCAACGTGTGTTGGGTTAAGGCCCAACGTGTGTTGGGTTAAGGCCCAACGTGTGTTGGGTTAAGGCCCAACGTGTGTTGGGTTAAGGCCCAACGTGTGTTGGGTTAAGGCCCAACGTGTGTTGGGTTAAGGCCCAACGTGTGTTGGGTTAAGGCCCAACGTGTGTTGGGTTAAGGCCCAACGTGTGTTGGGTTAAGGACCAACGTGTGTTGGGTTAAGGCCCAACGTGTGTTGGGTTAAGGCCCAACGTGTGTTGGGTTGAGGCCCAACGTGTGTTGGGTTGAGGCGCAACATAGGTTAGGTTGAGGCGCAACATAGGTTAGGTTGAGGCGCAACATGGGTTAGGTTAAGGCGCAACATGGGTTAGGTTAAGGCGCAACATGGGTTAGGTTAAGGCGCAACATGGGTTAGGTTAAGGCGCAACATGGGTTAGGTTAAGGCGCAACATGGGTTAGGTTAAGGCGCAACATGGGTTAGGTTAAGGCGCAACATGGGTTAGGTTAAGGCGCAACATGGGTTAGGTTAAGGCGCAACATGGGTTAGGTTAAGGCGCAACATGGGTTAGGTTAAGGCGCAACATGGGTTAGGTTAAGGCGCAACATGGGTTAGGTTAAGGCGCAACATGGGTTAGGTTAAGGCGCAACATAGGTTAGGTTAAGGCGCAACATGGGTTAGGTTAAGGCGCAACATGGGTTAGGTTAAGGTACAATATGGGTTAGGTTAAGGTACAATATGGGTTAGGTTAAGGTACAATATGGGTTAGGTTAAGGCGCAACATAGGTTAGGTTAAGGCGCAACATAGGTTAGGTTAAGGCGCAACATAGGTTAGGTTAAGGCGCAACATAGGTTAGGTTAAGGCACAACACGGGTTAGGTTAAGGTACAACACGGGTTAGGTTAAGGTACAACACGGGTTAGGTTAAGGTACAACACGGGTTAGGTTAAGGTACAACACGGGTTAGGTTAAGGTACAACACGGGTTAGGTTAAGGTACAACACGGGTTAGGTTAAGGTACAACACGGGTTAGGTTAAGGTACAACACGGGTTAGGTTAAGGTACAACACGGGTTAGGTTAAGGCACAACACGGGTTAGGTTAAGGCACAATACGGGTTAGGTTAAGGCACAACACGGGTTAGGTTAAGGCACAACACGGGTTAGGTTAAGGCACAACACGGGTTAGGTTAAGGCACAATACGGGTTAGGTTAAGGCACAATACGGGTTAGGTTAAGGCACAATACGGGTTAGGTTAAGGCACAATACGGGTTAGGTTAAGGCACAATACGGGTTAGGTTAAGGCACAATACGGGTTAGGTTAAGGCACAATACGGGTTAGGTTAAGGCACAATACGGGTTAGGTTAAGGCACAATACGGGTTAGGTTAAGGCACAATACGGGTTAGGTTAAGGCACAATACGGGTTAGGTTAAGGCACAATACGGGTTAGGTTAAGGCACAATACGGGTTAGGTTAAGGCACAATACGGGTTAGGTTAAGGCACAATACGGGTTAGGTTAAGGCACAATACGGGTTAGGTTAAGGCACAATACGGGTTAGGTTAAGGCACAATACGGGTTAGGTTAAGGTACACATTGTTGTAAGGAAAGGTGTTTTGGGGGGGGGGGCCGGTTTGTTGATTGTGATTATCGTAAGTAAATGACTGCGGCATCATCTGATTTGGCACGTCAGGGTGCACCTTTGGCTCATGACAGGCGGCGCTCTGATTCCATGCTTGTGGCAGACCTGTGTCTTTCATTCCTGCCATTGTTTTTGTGGTGTGACAGGAGGCAGTATTGTGATGTTGGGTGCACCCCTGTGTAGGACATGTGTGGGTGTTGGTGGCTTAGCTGAGCAATGGTGGTTGTCGGAAGGGTGGGATATTCTGTTTTCCGAGTGGACCTCCCGGTCTGGTTATGATAGTGTGGATTGTCTAATGTGGCAGAGAGGATGCACTGGGTGTTGTTCCATGCTGGTGCTTACATATTGTCTGTGTGCCTGTTACAGGCAGAGAGTAGTGCGTGATAAGAGTGTCTGGCTGACGTGTGATTGTGAGCAGAGTCTTTCAGCATGTATACGGACAGTTGTATACATTATCTGTATTCTGATGGCTCTATCTATTACTAATCAGCGCCGTGTATACGTTTAATCCGGTTCCAGTCGAAACTATTGTATCTCTGTACATTAGTGACACGGCGAGCCCGCTATGTAGTTACTCGTCTCGGCAGCTTCCACCGGTGTATGGCAAATGATTATAAGGAATCAGTCTAGTCGTCAATACCGATAGTGTGACGTCACATGTCTGGGGTGGGGGACGCTGCGCCCTTCCGGTGGGTCATGGCCTAGGAAGACTCTTCCCACGCAGGGGGGCTTGGACTGTCATTGACTCTTCCGAGTAATATACTTGCCGTACGTTTTTGCGACTGCGAGTGCAACGCTCACCGGTACCGACATGGATGGAGCGCCTCCTAGCTGCCGCTGAGCATCTGCATTCGTACAGAGAGCAACGCGATCGCGTCTGTAGCTCGTACGTGGTACAGCTCGCAGCTCATGTATATGGACAGCGGGAATGTCGCATATTGGACATAACTCTTCATGAAACGCACGTTATAGGGGTGGATTGCACATTGCGAGTGCGAGCAAAGTCCGCCGTTCATCCGCTGGAGTTGCGAGTTGGGCGGTTGGGGTGGGGAACGAACGGGTGCAGGTGGAGTGATTGCCGGTCCACGACTTCGTGCGGCAGAGGCGCTGGCGTTGGGGTGCTGTTGTCGACAGAGGATGCAGGCTTTGTGGGTGGGGTCGAAAGAAGGGCACTGTGGGCCCATGGCTGTCTTAGTCGGCTTGGCGTCTCATAGATGACGGTATCGTCGTTGCAGGAGGTCATGTTGCGGGAGACCTACAGATGGCAGTATGTTTTGCGGTGCGCTCGACATGGCGGACGTAGTGTTGTCAGATTCGCATAGATGGAGGTATTGCATGTGGTTTCGCCGTATTTTCATAGATGGCGATACTGTTTTGCCGGCATGGTTGGCGTAGTTCCGTCGGATCCCTGTAGATGGAGGTGCC